>NC_061117.1:34939737-34967325 GCF_002878395.1 Capsicum annuum
TACAAAGATATATGATTTTACATGCTTTGATATGAATTTGAGATAAACTATTATCCTACGTTCTTGTTCAAAAGACTATTATATTTTTATGATGTCTTGAAGATAAATTCCTTAAGTTTTGATGTTAATATCATGTTTGAAGTTGAATCTCCTGATTTTCATATGAATTATACATGTTTGCTACATAAAGTGTGAATCTTGAGATATTTTGCTCAAGTATTGATATATGATTTTTGAACCCTATTTGAGAATTATGATTTTTGTGAAAGTAATGTGTTATGAACACCTTGAGATTTGAATACTTTGACCTTTTGGTCTTGAAAGAGTTATTTTTGAACTCGAATGAGAAAATAAATCCACATTTTAATTTATTATGAAAAAAGGGTAGCATGATGGCTCCCATTGTGAATTGCTAAATTATTTTATGGTGGATTTTCTTTGAAAAGATCTGAGCTAAGTCCAGGAGTAGTCTTTAGCACCGAGTGACAGGTATAGCTGTGTTGGTACTTTTCTAGAACTACGTGCCCCCGTAGGAGCCGAAATTGAGGCTGATTATATATAGTGATCACTAGTTTTTGGATTTGATAATTATAGTCCTACTCCAATGGCAAGGATAGGACGGCTCTCCCCAATGTGGGTTGTACATTTGACTCCATGTGGCTCACATGGTTTACGTTAGTTATGAGATCTCCCACTGTGTGTGTGTCTTCTTTCTATCTAAGATAATGATATAAGTTTGAAAGAATGGTTTACCTAAAGTTATTGTTTCCGAAATGATTGCAATACTATATTCTAAGGAGAACTGTTATGAGATTTAGTTACCTTGATGGCTTGAAACCGTGATGAAATGAATTGAGAACTTACTATGATGACTCACATATTTTACTTGAGATATCTTATTCTATCATGATTATGATGATTTTATTCGAGCTAGGTGAGTCTTTTATTATATCCTGCATGTTTTCTATAAATGCTTATGATATTGATCATTTAAATTTCATACACCCCATATGCTCGGTATATTTCCATAGTACTGACCCACATCTTCGGATGTGGGCTACATTTTCTCGGAATGTAGGTTCAGGTGCTCAGTTCCAGGCTCAACAGTGATTTTTTGGGCCCATTGATCTACATCCTCTATCGTGGTGAGTCCTCACGATCCGAGGACGTGATATTCAGACTCCTTTTTCATTCGAGTTGTTTATTTTTGGCACTGAGTATGAGTCAGTTAGGGCATGTCCTAATGGCTCTCTGATTTTGTTGATTTTTAGAGGCTTGTCAGACTAGACTAGATGGTTGGAGTTGTCATGAGATATCATATTTTGTTACTTTCTGTATTTATCTATTCTAGTGTTTTTGAGACTTGAATGATGATGATTAGTTATTTTGACTATGTTGAACATAAAATAAGCTTGTGATAGTGTTAGATGGCTCAAATGGTTAGCTTGGGGCTACTTATGGTCTCAAGCACCATGCGACACCTTGGGACCCATTTTCGGGGTGTTACAAACTTGGTATCAAAGCCTAAGGTTATTGGAGTCCTAGGGAGTCTGACAAGCCGCGTTAAGTAGAGTCTTGATCATTGGTGTGTAGCGCGCCACATCTATGAGCAAGAGGCTACAAGACATTTTAGGAAAATGTTATCCCTTATTTCAGTACTCATATCGTGTTAGTGAGCAGAAGCTCAAGTTCAAATCTCAGCCTAATCTGTATCCTCCTTTCGTTTTCAGAACATGTCATCCAGTGAAGCTAGTGAGTGAATTAATGAAAATCAATCAGCCCTTTAGCCTGTTCAAGCAGATCCCTTTGGCGGATATATCTCTCATGCAGAGTTTAGAAATGCTTTTACTACCTTAGCTAATGCAATAACTACTCAGATTAACTTGCAAAATATTGTCCTTTCTAGGTTTTTGGCTCACACCCAGCAGAATGAGGGAAAAGAGCGTAGGATTAATCAGGAAGCTAGAATCAATCACTCTACATTAAAATCAAGGGGTAATAACCTCTCCCAACTCCATCAGATATCTTTAGCACCTATTCCACTATCAAAACAGGCCCCAATAGCTAAGTATAAGAATGTCAGTTGAGGTAGAGCATCAAGATCTAAGTCGAAAAATCATAAAAAGGGTGTTCTCACTTATCCGCATTGCGGAGAATGTGAAAAGTGCCATAAGGAGTGTGTAGAGCAGGTAGTGACGTATGTTTGGGATGTGGTAATCCAGGCCACCGATTGTGGAATTGTAGAATCATATCTCAGAAGGGTAAGGATCTGCGTCGGCAGGGTGTCACGTCCGGTACCAATAGTGATCAGCGTTAGGATAAGCTTCATGCACCTCAAATTACTAGTGCCTTGGCTTCCACAGAACATCCAACCCCTACTCAGGGTGCTTCTTCTAGCACTACTGGCGCTCAGCGCTAGGATAGGTTCTATACTTTGTCATCTCACCAGGAGTAAGGGGACTCTCCCGATGTTGTTACTGGTATGCTCTGTATATCTCAGTTTGATGTTTATGCATTGTTGGACCCTGGATCTAGATTTTTTTATATGTTACACCTCTGGTTGCGGTAAATTTTTAAAAGAGTCCTAAAAATATTTTTGAGCCTGTCTTAGTTTCTACCCCAGCGGGCGAATCGATTATTACCAAGAAAGTGCATAAAAAGTATCCTGTTATGGACACTCATAGATTAAAATATGTAATCTCAGATCATCGATTATTGAGTATAAGTGTCTATCTTTGGAAAAATATTTTTTTTATCGTGTTGATGAAAACTTAAATCCTAGTGAAGCTGTGTGGTGCTCTTTCAATTCACTAGCATAGTTGCCTTGTTATTTGTCTCAATTTCTTTTTCAAGACGCAAAATCAAAGTCTAGTGAAGCCGTGTGAGGCCTATTTTGATTCTCTAGTGACTTATTATTTATCTTGTTGATTTGTCTTATTTTCTTGTGACGGTAGAAAGTTTGGGTTTAGAGGTATAGTGTCAATAAAGGTTGTAAGAGTGATTTATGGAATGTATGTATAGTCGAGTCTTCATGGGTGTGAATGAGCTAGTAATGAGGTGATTTGGCCTTGTATGTTGGTATGTGGAGGGTCAGGAAATAGAGTTGTTAGTTAAGGTAAACTGTTATTTTCTTGAAGTGTGAAAAAAGGGGTATTTAGCAATAAAATGTAGAGGAAAGAGGTGCTAGCGAGTCTTAATAAGATAGACCATAGAATTTTGATGGACCATTGTCGTTATGAGATTTTAGCGGGCTAGTGTTTTTGGATGTTTGGCATGTATAAACATAGTGTAAAGTTGTGGTTAACTATAGCTAGAACTAGACACTAAGTTTGGAAGAGTAGAGGATAGACAAGATGGATACAATGAGTGACTTGTTAGTGATGCTTGTTGTATGGAAGTGATCTAGTAGGCTTGAGCAGTTTATGTAGGAGCATGGATTTATTTGACTCATAATAAGTTATAGTGTTGTAAGTATGATGAGGAAGTTTCTCGAGGTGTTATAGGGTTGCACTAATTTCAAGTTAATAAGTGTTCGAGTATTATATAGTGACTATTGAGGCTACGGAAAGATAGAGTGCAACTCAGCAGTTAGCATTGAGAGTTAGTTTTATGCCTTTAAGTATAGTCATTCGGGATAAGTTCTATTATGCATAAGTGTCATTATTTCTAGGACTCTAGAGCAAGTGGTTGCAGTTCGACTAAGAGTTTAGATATTGGCTCATGGCCTTAGAGTGATGGCTTGAACCTAAGGGGGAGATGACAGAACGAATCACCAGGTCAAGCTTTTCGACTCTAATAGATGTACCAGTAAGTTATAGAATAGTTATGAGAATTAGTGATGTTCGACCTATCCTTATTTTAGTATTGTCAGTAATCCCAATACCTACTCATTCCTTATGTTTCAGATCTGTGATCGTAATTTATGTTCACGCATATCGTAAAAAATCATGTACTCTCCTAGTTCTCAAGATATGGAATTCCAGATCATTCCGCAGTTAAGTTTTGCGGTATGTTAAGTCCAAGTACTCAAGTAATACCTTTATAATCAAGTGAATTTGGATTGCATCGTGCGTGTCCCCAGGCTAGACCTCTTTGATGAGACTATGATATTAAATACTCGATTTCTCAAGCCTCAGTTGAGTGTAAAGTCATACATAGTATTTCTTTATTTTCAGGTCCTCATGTCCTAATCATTTAGCTACCTTTCCTTAGTCAAGATAGTAGGGATGAACAATTATGATGGGAAGAGAGTGAGTGGTCCTTATTGATGAAGATTGTTGTATGCTCATTTCAGCTAAGACTGTAAGTGATAAGTTAGGATGGAGGTCAATCCTTTGGTATATGTCATGGTTTGTTGAAATTTTATATATTATGTTTGGGAATTTTTGTAGTGTCTTGTTTTATGTGGGTCTACAAATACAGGGAGAATGAGAAGGAGTTTTGTTTATGACGGGGTTGGTAGAGAATGCTTCATGTGTTTTCTGAAGAATTGAGTAGTATGTGTGCTAGTGTTATTGATAAGATGATTTGAAGATATGAGAAATATGCTTTAAGAGTGTTTGCTTAGAAGTGCATATGTGGCTATAAATATAGGCTTGAACATTATATTTATGTATCTGAATGAATGCACTGGGAGTTATTAGATGTCTAGTATGAGGTTGAATGTGGTTGTTAGAGTGGTAATGAGAATTATGCATGAGATGAGGAGTTTTGAAATGTGGAGTGTGATGGATTCATGATTCAGACTAGTATTACAGTGTTGTGTGGCGTATCTTATGAATTCCTTGAGTTAGGCTTGAACATAGTAAGAGAATTTAGTTCTGTTCAGACATTAGTAGAGGTATTTGTGAATGCTATGTGAGAATAATGAGTAAACTAGATACTATGGTATTTAAGGAAAATAGTATAGTTGAGAGAGTATTTGAGCAGTGTTGCTAAGTTTGAAGTAAGGAATCCTATTTCCGGAGGTCTAGTAATTCTATCCTAACTTCTGGGTCTTTATTTTAAACGATAGGGTTGTATCGATGTTATGATGTATTTGCTCCCTAGTATTATTAGAATTTCTTAGGTGGAGTATTGAAGGAATACTCCATTTGAGTGTGACTGGTCTCTCCTTTGATAAGACCCCCGTCGAGATCCTTGATTTCCAAGTTCGAAGACTAAGGAACAAAGATATTCCCTTGGTCAAGGTGTTGAGGCGAAACCAATCTGTTGAAGGTGCAACTTGGGAAACCAAGACGGATATGCGATCCAAGTATCCGCACCTATTTTTCGCTAGCCTGATCAAGCCGAAGGTACCATTCTACTCTAAATCATTCCTTTGCTATGAAGAGTTGCAGTAGTTCAACAGTTATTTTATACTATTCAGCTATGATTTCATGAGTTATGTGCTCCTTGTTGTGTCCGAAACGTAGAATGAGGTAGAGGCAAGATTAGCAAGTTGCTTCAGCTGTGTACCCTTCGTTTTCTCTTTACTCTTAGTATACCCAGCATCATTCAATGATGAATGTCCCTAAAGAGGAGATACTGTAATGCCCTGCACTTTCCTAAGCTAGAAAGAGAACCGTTGTTCGTACATGTGAAACCCCTAATTTGTAATCCATATTTGGGCACATGAATTACCAAGAGTACCTTCGTTATAAGAGAGCTTATGATATGTTAAGTGTGGTTATATGAGTCACTTAAGGTAGTACAAGCTAATAGTTTCGAAATCCATCAAGTTTTAGTGTTTGAATTTGCAAGGGTCATCTTTGAATGAGAATAACTTGATAAATATGTGGTATTTCTGCATATTTCTACCTACCAAATTATAGAGAATCAAATTAGCCTTCCAACGATACCAATTTGATCAAAATCTGACACCCGAGCAAGGAGTTATGGCTTTGCGAAGTAGAGTGCATCGCCTAACTAATCGCACATGACTACTGGAATAGGAGTGCGATAAGCAATGCGGCACATACTTAAATATGTGCGATAAACAATACGGTGCATACTTAAATCTGTGCGATAAGCAATGCGGCGCATACTTAAATGTGTGCGATAAGCAATACGGCGCATACTTAAATCTGTGTGATAAGCAATGTGGCGCATACTTAGTGTTTCAGGTAGTAAAAACACTCCGTTTTGAGTTATTTTGAGGGAAATAAAGTCTTTTGGCACTCCTTACACACCCCTAAACTTAACCTTACGAATTTAATAGATTCTAAACACATCATAACCCTATTATTAGTCTAAGTTCATCATCCAAGAGCACTAAAGGAGAAAAATAGTTAGGGTTGCACAGTCAACATTGAGGGTCCAATCTTTCAATGAATCCATTACCATAAAGGTATGTGGGGTTTTCAACAAGAACATCCTTTCGTTCTTGTGCCCAAAATTTGTATTATTTTATAAAGATATATAATTTTACATGCTTTGATATGAATTTGAGATAGAAACCATTATCCTACGTTCTTGTTCAAAAGAATATTATATTTTTATGATGTCTTGAAGGTAAATTCCTTGAGTTTTGATGTTAATATCATGTTTGAAGTTGAATCTCCAGATTTTCATATGAATTATACATGTTTGCTACATAAAGTGTGAATCTTGAGATATTTTGCTCAAGTATTGATATATGGTTTTTGAACCCTATTTGAGAATTATGATTTTTGTGAAAGTAATGTGTTATGCACACCTTGAGATTTGAATGATTTGACCTTTTGGTCTTGGAATAGTTATTTTTGAACTCGAATAAGAAAAGAAATCCACATTTTGATTTATTATGAAAAAGGGGTAGCATGATGGCTCCCGTTGTGATTGCTGAATTATTTTGTGGTGGATTTTCTTTGAAAAGATCTGAGCTAAGTTCGGGAGTAGTCTTTAGCACCGAGTGGGAGGTATAGCTATGTTGGTACTTTTCTAGAACTACGTGCCCCCGTAAAAGCCAGAATTGAGGCTGATTATATATAGTGATCACTAGTTTTTAGATTTGATACTTATAGTCCTACTCCAATGGCAAGGATAGGACAGCTCTCCCCAACGTGGGTTGTACATTGGTATCCATGTGGCTCACATGGTTTATATCGGTTATGTGATCTCCCACTGTGAGTGTGTGTCTTTTTTCTATCTAAGATAATGATATAAGTTTGAAAGGATGGTTTTCCTAAAGTTATTGTTTCCGAAATGACTGTAATACTATATTTTAAGGAGAACTATTATGAGATTTGGTTACCTTGATGGGTTGAAACCGTGATGAAATGAATTGAGAACTTACTATGATGACTCACATATTTTACTTGAGATATCTTATTCTATCATGATTATGATAATTTTATTTGAGCTAGGTGAGTCTTTTATTATATCATGCATGTTTCCTATAAATGATTATGATATTAATCATTTAAATTGCATACACCATCTTATGCTCGATACATTTCCATGGTACTGACCTACATCTTCGGATGTGGGCTACATTTTCTCGGAATATAGGTTCAGGTGCTCAGTCCCGGGCTCGACAGTGATTTTTCGGGCATGCTGATCAACATTCTCTGCCGTGGTGAGTCCTCATGATCCGAGGATGTGATATTCAGACTCCTGTTTCATTCAAGTTGTTTATTTTTGGCACTGAGTATGAGTCAGTTAGGGCATGTCCCAATGGCTCTCTGATTTTGTTGATTTTTAGAGGCTTGTCAGACTAGACTAGATGGTTGGTATTGTCATGAGATATCGTATTTTGTTACTTTATGTATTTATCTATTCTAGTGTTTTTGAGACTTGAATGATGACACTTCGATGTTTTGACTATGTTAACATGAAATAAGCTTGTGATAGTGTGAGATGGCTCAAATGGTTAGCTTGGGGCTACTTGTGGTCTCAAGCACCGTGTGACGCCTTGGGATCCATTTTCGGAGGTTAGATAAGTCATCAATTACAATAAATGCCTTATCTGTTGCAATAGATGACTTACCTATTGGATTCGTGTTACATAAAGTGGAAATACTGTGATAGAACCAAAAGTTGAATCTAATAGGTTAGTCATTTATTGCACAGAACAATGATCACTTGCAACAAATAACTCATCTGTTGCAACAGATAAGTTACTTATTGGGACATAGCGCATATAGTTTTATTGTTGTATATAGCCACTTAACTTACTATATACTATCATCATTAGTATTTTCATAACAAATTTCATCAGGTACTATTAATGGAGGAATCAATAACAATAGGGATTGATTGTCATGGTGAATGGAACGGGAAGAACAATTGATTTATTTGACATTGGAAGGATGGTAACATAGTAGAGACGATAGCGATGACAGTCCGAAGAGATGTTTTAAATGATTATTTTGTTAACTTAATCATCAGCTACTATAGACTAAATTGCCAATCAAGAGATCTTTTCTTTAGTTACATGTACATCTCTTGTGAGGAAATTAATTAGGTTCCTTCTAATGATTCTTGAATTATTTCTTTGGAGATTGTAGAGAGAGAAATACCTCTTTCATATGTTGACCCAAGAAAATCGGTAACATGAAAAATGAAGTAGAGGCGTGGAGTTGGAAATTATTTTCGGCAAGAGAAAATAAGTGCTCCATGTGTAAAATGATTGGCCACAAAAGGACTACATGTCTGAATCAAAATGTTTATTAGTTATTTCAATAGAAATTAGCGTTGTTAGTTTTGTTATGAATTTGATAAATTTAGTTGTTGATGTATGATATGTTCTATATAAAATATATATTTTTTTATGTTTCAACAAATATTGTATGCGTGGGAACAACTTCTATTGCAACATATCTTATATCTATTACAATAATATAAAATTAGTTAGAATAATGAATTATCTTGCAACAGATGATATGCCTATTGGAAAAAATCGAACAACTATTGACACCTATTGCAATAGAAACCTAATATGTTTGATTATTTTCAACATACTCTACACACATTGCAATAGATGAATAATTTGTTCCGATAAATGAATAATTTAGTAGAAATAATTAAACAGATATAGCCATCTGTTGCATTAAAAGTCAAAATATGTTTGATTATTATCAACATACTATACATATGTTGCAACAAATGCATTATTTATTGCAATAGATAACTCATTTATTGAAAATAATCAAATATATATAGACATCTGTTGCAGCAGATGTCTAATACGTCTGATTATTTTCAACATATTCTACATATGTTGCAACAGATTATTTAATAATTTGATAAAAATAATCAAACAGATATATACATTTGTTGCAGCAAATGAATAAAATGTTTGAGTATTTCTAACATACTCTACATATGTTTGATGTGAATTAATAAACAAAGTAATTTAGCTTTAATTAGCTATCAATTAATAGCTTCAACTGTATTGTTAATGAATTATATAGAAATTACATGTTCAAATAAGTGTACTCGTTCTAAATGGATTAATCAATTGACTAGTTTGATGTGAATTATTCCATAACCATGATTATAAATAATCAAATTTGTTTAACTATAATTAGCTATCAATTAATAACTTCAATTGCGTCCGTAATGAATTGGATAGTAATT
Source organism: Capsicum annuum (assembly GCF_002878395.1). Taxonomy (NCBI): domain Eukaryota; kingdom Viridiplantae; phylum Streptophyta; class Magnoliopsida; order Solanales; family Solanaceae; genus Capsicum; species Capsicum annuum. The sequence continues at coordinate 34,949,278 of NC_061117.1, forward strand.
AAATAATCGACTACGTGTATTCGTTCTGAATGGAGTAATCAATTGACTAATTTAATTTGAATTATTCTATTAAACCATGATTAGTAATAAATAATATTATTTAAATATATTTATCTTCAATTAATAACGTCAATTGCATTTTAATTAATTAGATAGTAACTACACGTTTAATTAAGTGTATTATCCTGAATGGAGTGATCACTTGACTAATTTGATGTGAATTATTTCATTAACCCATAATTAGTAATAAACAAAGTTATTTAGCTATAATTAGTAAGGGATTAATAAGTTCAATTGCATTCTTAATGAATTGAATATTAATTAAATGATCAACTAAGTGTATTCGTCCTAAATAAAGTGATCAATTGATTAATTTGATGTGAATTACTTCATTAATTCATGATTAGTAATAAATAAATATATTTAACTATAATTAGTTATTAATTAATAAGTTCAATTGCATTCTTAATGAGTCAGATATTAATTACATGATCAACTAAGTGTATTCATCCTAAATAGTATGATCAATTGACTAATTTAATGTGAATTGCTTCATAAACTATGATTAGTAATAAATAAAATAATTTATCTATAATTATCTATCAGATAATAACTTCAGTTGCATTCTTAATGACTTAGATAGTATTGTTCAACCAAGTGTACTCGTCCTGAATAGAGTGATTAATTAACTAGTTTGATGTGAATTGATTCATTAACACATGATTAATAATAAATAAAGTTATTTAACTATAATTAGCCACCACTTAATAACTTCAATTACATTCATAGTGAATTAGATAGTAATTACATGATTAAATAAGTGTATCGTCCTAAATAAAGTGATCAATTGACTAATTGAATGTCAATTACTTCATTAAACCATGTTAGTAATAAATAAAGTTATTTTACCATGACTAGTTATGGATTGATAAATTTTATTGCATTCTTAATGATTAGATAATCATTAAATGGTCAATGAAGTGTATAACATGAGTCAACAGATTATAACTTGTTGCAACAGATGTCTATATCTGTTTGATCATTTTCAACAGACCGATCATCTGTTGCAAGAGATTAATCATCTACTACAACATATGTAGACTATGTTGGAATTGATCAAACATATTAGGCAACTGCTACAATAGATGTCTATATTTGTTTGATTATTTTCAATAAATTTATCCATCTATTATAACAGATTATTCATCCGTTACAACATATGTAAAGTATGTTGAAAATAATCAAAATTATTATTCATCTACTACAATAGATGTCTATATCTATTGCAAAAGATGAATAATCTGTTATAACAGATAATTAATTAATTCATCTGTTACAACATATGTAGAGTATGTTGAAAACAATCAAAATTATTATTCATCTACTACAACAGATTATCCATCTGTTGCAACATATTATTCATTTGTTGCAACATATATAGAGTATGTTGAAAATAATCAAACATATTAGACATGTACTGCAACAAATATCTATATCTGTTTGATCATTTCAAATATATATACATTTTTTGCAGCAGAATACAGTAGATCTGTTGAGAATAATATTGTAAATTTATACATTTAAAAAATTAATTCATAAAAATAAAATTCTGCCATCATGACTTAGATAGTGATTTAGATAATGATTTCCAATGAATTAGATTTTGATTTCATTGTGATAGATGATCAACTAAGTGAATGTATCCTAAACTGAGTGATCAATTGGCCAAATTGGTGTGAATTAATTCTAATTAGTATCTTCAAAAAATTAGATTCACATTATCATAATTATTTTTTAAAATATGTTTAACAAGTTGCAACAAATATTGAATTTATTGAAAATAATCAAATAGATATAGACACATATTGTAACATATTGCAATTCTGTTAAAACAGATAAAAGTTCAATTGAAAATAATCAAACAAATAATAGAGTCGTTGCAATAGTTTTCTATATATATATTTGATTATATTCAATAGATATATATTTGTTGCAAAATATTTCTTGTCTATTTTATTAGATCTTAGAGTATGTTGGAAATAACCAAGCAAATATAGACATCTATTGCAACAAATATTTATACCTTCTTTAATTATTTACAATAGATATATATCTATTGCAGAAGAATACAAATCTAATGAAACAAATGTTGAGTCTATTGGTAATAATACACACACTCTCTCTCTCTCTCTCTCTCTCTCTATATATATATATATATATATATATATATCTAAAAAATAACTCTAACCAAAATAAAATTCATAACATAAAAATAAAATTTTTGTTGAATATAAAATATTGTCATCACCAATTACATAAAATAATTTAATAAAAATATGAAATATAAAAATTATTATGTTGTCAGAACTACCAATTACATAAAAATTCAAGTCATCACAAATTATAAATTACTTCATGGATAAAGTCATCATAAATCTTTGATCTTAAAGTATTTTTCTAAAGGTTCCAAAAGCTTTTTGCATGACTAAATTTATCACACAATCACCATTTAAATTTACAATAACATCACACTGTATTTTTATAGGCTAATTATCAATACAAAATTTTTGACAAACTCTTGAGTTGAAGGAATTTTAGAATCAATATTAGCATTTAGATCACGTTGACCCTTTGATCTAAAATCAGGATCCCTTGTCAACCTTTCCTCTTCTTGTCTCCATTTTCATCATCTTATCCTTCGTTACTTTAATCATCTTCTCCTTTCTTTCTTTCATAATTTTTATCATCTTATTCATTCCCTTCTATATTTATATCTGTTTCATCTACTTCTTTTTTCGTCTTCATCTTTCTCATCTCCGTTACTTTTTTCATCTATTTATTTATCTTTATCCAAATCTGCAGATACTTTACCTTTTTCTACTTTTGTCTCATCATATTTTTTTATATCTAGAGCTGATTGAGAAGGGACTTCTTCTTTTGATTGAGAAATTTCTTATACAATAATTTTATATAATGGGGAATTTAGTCTAGCTACTTTACCTCTTTCTTTCTTCAGAGTTGATTATTTTTTCTTATTTTTTTACTTGGAGACATTTTATCTACAAATAGGAGGTGAACAAAAATGATTAATATTGATTGTGCATCATTATAAAAAGGGTAGAAATGAATTTAATAAATAAAACAAAGTAAAATAATATTTTCAATAGATAAGTCACCCATTGCAATAATGTAATATCCTAAATTTTTAACCTCTACACCCATTAAAGGATACACCATTAAATTAGCTTTCCAATGCCACAAGTCTTGCCTTAATCCAATGTCATGGCAAAAAGTTATGGCATTTCGTTCAAAGGCACTGTCAAGCTGCCAGTAGTAATGATTCATGTAATGGCTCATTACTGGATGTAATGAGTTGTGTCCTAGACTTGCTACCATGGAAGAGAGTGACCCAAGAATTCAGCTTAGTGGTAAGGAGTTTAGCACATGACACATTATTAAACATAATGAGTCATCGTGTGGACTCGTTGCCATACTAGTGAGAAATCCAGAAACTGAGTCTCAAACCACGATTACTCCTAACTATTCATGATCACACCTAATGAGTCATTAGGACTGGGAGTCATGGTCACAACAAAAGGGGTCTAGAACTTAGAACCTTAGATCATGACTTAGACCACAATTCGTGACCTATCGTAACGAGTCATTAGGTGAGTCGAGATGACTAAAACCAAAAATCCTGCACGATTTTAAAAGGGGATATTTGGTATTTTTCCATCCTTTTGACCTAAACCCACGTCATTTGGGCCCTCCAATATTAGTTATTGAGGGATTAAATTACCCTAACACTTCATAAACTCTAAAAAATCCTTACACTTAGCAAAAAAAATGATTCTCTTCTTCTCCAAAGTAGACTAGGGTTCTCCAAGTTCAAACACAAGTTCTAAGTAATTCCTCAAGGAATTCACTTCAAGTATGCGTGATTTAATCAATGGGTCTTTCACCTATTGAGTCCCAAGAAATCTTTAAATTTTCAAGCCAAATTTCCTTCCCCTTGAATTAGATTCCAAGTCAAATATGAGATTTTTTACTCTCATTAGTTTATGAACGTAACCAAACCATAAATATGTGTTCTCATTGATATTAGTGATTCCCAATTTTCAAAATCATGAGTTTTCCCCATCATGACAAGTGGTTGGGTTTTTTGGCCTTAAATTGTGAAATTTCATTATCATGCTTCAAAATTATTATCAAGCCCAATTGCATTAGATAGAGCTGGTGGGTTTTGAACACCCGATATCTAGGAGTTTAAACATACAACAATTTACATGTTCATGATAACTTCAAATTATGCATGTATTATTACTTTCAAAATACCATGACTTGAGCATATCAGTTATCAGTTTATGTTTTAGGTATACTTAAGTGTCATTCAATTGGAAGTAATACTTAGCACTGAGTGAACATAGGGATGACGGCTCCCTTATTAGTTAGGCATGAGACTATTAGTAGCAGTCCCTAAGTTCCAGAGCTATGGCACCATCTTAGTTTATTAGGGGTCCCTAATCAGTATAGGCATTCCACCCTAGTTCTTTGGGATATCAGTTTAGTGGATTCACGTTAGCCAGTGTAGGTACCCTTGGCAAGGTATTGATATCCTTACAACCGAGGTTACAGATTGGACCCTGATTTGCTCGGGTTGGAGTATGTCGGTTATTGTTAGCTCCTATAGTCCTTAGTTTAGTTTTAGTTTATGTTTAGTCCAGGTTTCCTTGACCAAGTGTTCAGTATTCAGTTATTCAGTTTATCCTACTCATGTTTATACTTGGTTTTGCATTTAGCTTACATGTTCATTCATTCACATTCAATTTATATATATAGTTAGCCTACCATATTGTATACTCAGTATATTCAAAGTACTGATGCATGCTTATTTGTGCTACATTGTCTTATAATATAGGTTCGAATGCTCAGTACCTAGAACGTACTTAGCAAATTCTTGTTCCACTCAACTACAACCTTGGTGAGTCCTCATCAGTCGAGGACTAGTTATCATTTGTTTAATTTTATTATTTTTATTTATTTTAGCTAGTCAGAGTTAGTTGGAGACCTATCCCAAAAACTCATCATGATTTAAAGGCTTTTAGAAAGTTAGACAGTGTTAGGTTTTCAACTTCATTAAGTAATTCAGATAGTATTAGTATTGACTTGGTTGTTATTCTTTATCAATTCATTTTAGTTATCTTTTGCTCAGTATTTATTTACTTTTCTTCAGTATTTATAGCTTATGTCAGGCCATGGGTTAGCTTGGGATCACTTATGACTCTAAGCACCATGTTACAATTATGAGGTAGTCTCGAGTCATGAAAAAAATTGTATCATAGCACAAGGTTTAAGGTGTTCTAGGGTGTCTGAAAGCTGCATTGAGGAGAGTCTTATTCATGGGTGTGAAGAGTGTCACACTTATGGGTGAGAGGCTGTGAAATGTTTTAGTAAAGGCTCACTTCTTTCATTATTCATGTAGTGCTATAGAGAGTAAGATTAATTAAACTTCTTATTATAACTCATTCTCTACCCTCTTATAGAAAATGCCTCATAGAAGGGATAATATAAGGATAAATAGGGACCAACCAGCCCCACCGCCTATCCCTGAAGACGCTTTGAATAAGAAAGTCTCTCATGATGAATTCAGGTCTGTTTTCATAGCATTATCCCAATATGTGGATGCTCAATATAACCAGAAAGTTGTATCCCCAGCCTATCCAATAACAAATATAGTAGCAATTAGGACCCTAAACTTCACTTGAATGAATCCCCAGTGTTCTTTGGATCCAAGCCAGAGAAGGATCCCCAGGATTTTTTAAATAGTGTAAAGAAGGCGACGATCATGAGTTTCACCTTGAGTGAAACTTCTAACTTAGCAACTTACCAATTGTATGGAGTGGCTCACACCTAGTTTAAGCAGCAGAAAGAGGATGAAGGTGTCGATACAGGGCTAATAGAGTAGGATGAATTTTTTACTTCCTTTTTAGATAGGTTCTTCCCACTTAAGATGGGGGAAGAAAAAGTACAAGAGTATATCAACTTGAAGTAGGGTAGCATGAATGTGAAGGAGTATTCACTCAAGTTTACTCAGTTGGAGAGGTATGCTCCGACTATGGTGGCTGATTCTAGAGCCAAGATGATAAAGTTTGTATCTAGTATTTCTAATGACGTAGTCAAGGAGTGTAGGACAACTATTTTTATTAAAGATATTGACCTCTCTAGATTGATGGTTTATGCTCATCAGATTGAGTAAGAGAATATCAAAAAGAAGAAAAAGGAAAATAAGATTTCTAGGATCGGTAGTTTCTTTTTCTCTCAACAAAGGTCAGATGGTGAGAATTGTTCTCAGTTCCTCCAGAAATATTTAGCCGCAACCCCATCTTCTACTAGTGCTCTAGTGCCTAGGTTCCGACGGGATACTCCTGATAAAGCACTAGGCACTAAGTCCCAGGGTAGCATGAGTAGTGGTCGGACCAACCCAGTCTATAAGAGATGTGGTAAGAACCACAACTGTTAGTGTATGGTAGGCAGTGATACATGATTTGGGTGTGGCAAGTCAGGAAACAAAATAAAGGATTGCCCAATAGGCATGTGGAGGGGTAAAAATAATAGTCAGTGGATCTAGAATAAGTCCTCATTAGTTCCAATAGGTCACCTAATTCAACAAAGTTCCACTTGTAGTGCAACCAGTGGACAGCATCAAAATTGACTTTATGCCCTTCAAACTCAATAAGAGAGGGAGGGGTCGCCTAATATTGTTATAGGTAAATTAGAAGTTTATCATATTTATGTGTATGAATTATTAGATCCCGAGGCCACACTTTCTCTTGTGACTCCCAATATAATAGTAGATTTTGGTGTCAGTCCCAAAATTCTAGTAGAACCCTTCTTAGTTTCTACTGCAGTCAGTAGTTCTATTATAACCAAACAGGTATACAAAAATTTCCCAGTCACAAATCCCGAAAGTCACCTCAGTCAACCTTGTAGAGTTAGATATGATCGACTTTGATGTTATTCTTGGCATGGATTAGCTCTATTCCTGCTATGGCTCAGTTTATTTTAGAAATAGAGTAGTTTGATTTCAATTTCCAAATGAGCTAGTCCTAGAATAGAAGAGTAGTACCTCAGTGCCCATAGGATAGTTCTCTCTTTCCTTAAGGCAAGAAAGATGATCTCTAAGGGGTGCATCTATCATATTATCCTAGTCAAAAACTCAAGTTCTGAAATCCCGAGTCTCTAGTTGATTTTAGTAGTGAATAAGTTTTTAGAAGTATTTCCTGAAGATTTTCCCTGAGTCCTTCACGAGAGGGAAATTGATTTTGGAATAAATCTCCTTCTAGGTACTATCCTATTTAAATTTCACCTTACAGAATGGATCCAACCAAGCTTAAAGAATTGAAGGAAAAGTTGAAATATCTCCTAGATAAAAGTTTCATTAGGCCTAGTATTTCTCTATGTAGTGCTCCAGTTCTCTTCGTGCGCAAGAAGGACGGTTCTCTCAGAATGTGTATTAAACATCTTCAGTTGAACAAAGTCACAATCAAGAACAAATATCGCATCCCCAGTACTGATGACTTGTTTGACCAACTTTAGGGTGCTAATTATTTTTCTAAGATAGACCTCAGATTTGGCTATCATTAACTCAGAGTCAGAGAATGTGACATTCCGAACACAACCTTCTAAACTTGGTATGGTCACTTCAAATTTGTAGTTCTGTCTTTTGGACTAGAAAATGCTTCTACAGCTTTTATGGACCTGATAAATAGGGTTTTTAAGAAGTACTTGGACATGTTTATCATAGTCTTCATAGATGACATTCACATTTATTCTCGTAGTAAGGGTGAGCATGCAGACTATTTAAAGATTGTTTTGCAAACTCTTGAAGATCATTAGTTACTCTCTAAGTTCAATAAGTGTGAGATCTAGTTTAAATCAGTATCTTTCCTTGGTCATATTATTTTTTATGAAGGCATTCGAGTTGTTTCTGAAAAGATAAAAGCATTAAGGAACTAGCCTAGACCTATCTCTCCATCAGACATCAGGAGTTTCTTAGGTTTAGTCAGTTACTACAAATGGTTTGTTGAAGGACTTTCTTCCTATTTCCTTTCCCATGTCCAGACTGACTCAGAAGAATGTCAAATTTTAATGGTTCAATTCTTGTGAGAAGAATTTTTAGGAGTTGAAGACTCAACTTACTTTTTCTCTAATTTTGACTTTACCAGAGTGTTCAGATGAATTTAGGGTGTATTTTGATGCTTCCAAGGTTGACCTTCATTGTGTGTTAATGCAGCGAGGTAAAGTTATAGCATATGCCTCTATAAAACTTAAATCTCATGAGAAGAACTAACCAACTCATGATCTTCAGTTTGTAGCTATTGTTTTTCACTTGATGATTTAGATGCATTAACTTTATGGGGTTCATGTTGATGTGTTTACTGATCATAAAAGTTTATAGTATGTGTTTACTCAAAAAGACCTAAATCTTCATCAGATAAGATGGCCAGAATTATTAAAGGATTATGATATAAGTGTCTTGTATCACCCGGGTAAGGATAATATTATGGCCGATGACCTTAGCAGATTATCTATGATAAGTGTTTCCTATGTTGAGGATGAAAAGAATAATCTTATTTATGAGGTTCATCAGCTTTCTAGGTTGGGAGTTTGGTTGGTTGATTCAGCCAAAGGTAGTGTATGGGTTCAGAATAGTTCAGATTCTTTATTGGTTGTCGAGGTAAAGTAAAAGCAATATAATGATCCTTTTTTTTTAATTTGAAGAAGGCAGATTAGGATTAGAAGGTTGAGGTTTTCTCCCAGGGGAGAGATGGTGTTTTCGTTGTCAGGAAAGGTTATGTGTACCGAATGTGGATGATTTAAGGTAGAGAATATTATCAGAGGCTCATGGTTTGCGATATTCTATTTATCCAGGAGCCACTAATATATACTGCGATTTGTGAGAAGTCTATTGGTGTAATGGTATGAATAAGGATATTATAAAATTCATGGTGAAGTGTCCAAATTGTCAGCAAGTTATGGTTGAGCACCTGAGGATAGTGGTATGCTTCATGAATTCAACATCCTTACTTAGAAAGGGGAAGTGTTGAATATGGAATTCATCTCAGGGTTTTCTCATACTCATCATCGACATGATTCCATTAGGGTTATAATGGACAGGATGACTAAGCTCATTTCTTGCCAGATAATATTTTAGACTCAGCCGAAGATTATGCTAGACTCTATCTTAGGAAGTTAGTGAAATTGCATGAAGTCCTTTCGACCATTATTTCAGAAAGATCTACCCAGTTTACCATTCATTTTTGGAAGACATTTTAGAAAGTTCTTGGTACCCAAGTTCATCTAAGTACAACATTTTAGTAGGTAGTTGGAATTATCATTTCCCTTTGATTGAGGTTTCCTATAATAATAACTATTACTGCAGTATTCAAATGGCTCTGTTTGAAGTGCTTTACGGTAGGAGGTGTAGATCTCCTATTGGTTGGTTCAAGGTTAGTGAAGCTTCTTTGTTAGAGTGCATGAAAAAAAGAATCACATGATGACTTATTATGAAAAATACACTATTTTTATCCCTCACTGTGATGTAAGTGTGTTTTCCTATAATAATTTGTGAGATTAAGTGTAAAAGAAGACTATGAAAATTTGGAGTTTGTATAAGTGGAGTGTTAAAATTACAGGAGCACTCTCGACAGATTTCACCTATGTGGGTGAGGAGGCAGGCCAATTTCTATAAGAATTAGGCTCATTCTCAAAGACGCTCATGAAACTTGGATAGTACAAAGACATAATGTACTAAATATAAAGCTCATGTCAACACCTTGACTGTTATATGTTAGTAGTAACTTTTTATTTCCCGTAAGCAGTCATAGTTCAAGTTTAAGACGACTACAACTATGGAGTAAAAATTATTATTTTTTTAAGTAGAGGTTCGATGCAAAGCACACCTTCATTATGCATAGTATTCTTTCTTAAAATGGTAGACTCTCTTGTGTTAATATTAAAATAAGTGGGGGACTGTTAGTTTTGTGGCATGTTAACGTTAATTATAATTTATTTTAATGCCTCATTACCATGCAATAAGTAGCCAAATTATGACTTTGAACGTGGAATAGTTTTGGAATATATATTTGTTAAACTTTAGTACTCCCCCTGTCCCATTTAATGTGCCATCATTTTCTTTTTTGTCCGTCCCAAAATGAGTGTCACCTTTCCTTATTTGGTAACCATTTAAAGAAATAATTCTAATTTTTACCCTTATTGGTCCCACTTATAACGCCCCATTTAATTAAAAATAATAATAGTAAATTATTTTACTAAAGGACAATTTGGTAAAAAACATCGTCTTTACTTATTCCTTAAACTTTATGCTCGGTTAAATGGCAACATATAAAATAGAATAGAGGGAGTAGTTATTGGCTGCTCCTTTAATCAATATAAGTGGGTGTTTTATATAATATACCATTTACTTCATCCATTGATTGTTGGATTGTTGAATTGTGCAACAATAATACCTTTAACTTTAATGTCATTATTTGGCATTACTCCTAGAATTGCATGGCTGTTTTTTTTTAGCCTCCAAGTCCTATTTATTTGTGATTCTTCTTTCTTTAAACACAATAGTTAGTGGTGGTATAATGTTGATACAAGATTGAGTGTGTATCAAGAGATTCACGCTAACACAAGAACAACATCACTAGAGAATCAAAGGCCTCACTCGGCTTCTCTAGATTTTTAAGGCAACAACAACAATATTCAACAAGATAGATAAATAACACAAGATTTCAATAACTATAGTGAATCGAAAGACCCTCACACGACTTCACTATATCAACACACAAACAAAAAGATTACAAAATGATGGATAGTAATTTGACACAAAATATCCTAGAATCTAAGAACCCTAACATGAAGATTAGGACCCTAAGAATAAAAGATATTTACACCAAATTCTTACTTGAATCAAGAGGAACTCATGAACCTCAAAACCCTAAGTTTCTAGACGAAGAACAACAAAAGTATTACTACACTATGCTGTCTAGTTTTGGGTTCACTCTCAAGAACAAGAGAGAGAAGTTCTCAAATTATTACAAGACTTGTGTAGTGAAATATGAATAATGAACTAAGTCCAAGAAATAGCCCTATTATTGTCTATATATATTGCTCCACAAAATGAAAGGAAAATGACCATTCTAGCCTTGGTCTTGGGTATCTTTGTAGTGTAATAAAAAAAAATGTTACTACAATTTTTTTTTTGGAGTGTAATAAGCTTACACTTCAAATCCCCTTTTCACACTTTAAAACATGGAATCCCTTAGATGAATTAATTACACACTTACACACGTCTATTTGCATGAACATGGCTTGGAGTTTTTGTAACTTCCGAGCTTGGCTATGTGTGAATGGTCTTGAGCTAGTTGCACTTGTATCATCCTCTCCATATTGAAGGGAATTTGTCCTCAAATTTGGTGGATGTTCATCATCAACCGTGGCAATAGGAGAGAGGTCACATATGTTTAAGGTGTTGTGTACTTGATATTCTGGAGGAAGATTAATTTTGTAGGCATTATTATATATTCTTTCAAGTACTTGAAAGGGACCATCACCCCTCGGTATCAACTTGGTTTTACTTTGTGAAGGAAACCAATGTTTTCTAAGGTGCACCCAAACCCAATCACCTAGTTCAAGAATAAGCTTTATTCTCCCCTTGTTTGCTCTCTTAGCAATCTCTTGATTTTTTTTCTCAAGATTTTGCCTCATTTTCTCATGCAAGTTCTTCATGGCTTCGTCCTTCTTGCTTCCATCTAAGCTAATCATAAGATTACTTGGAAAAGGAGTTAAATCCAAATGGGTGAAGGGATTGATGCCCTATACACACTCAAAGGGAGTCATTCCCGTACTTGAGTGTATAACCCGATTGTATGCAAATTCCACCAAAGGTAGGTGGTCCTCTCATGAAGTCATTTCACCTTTAACCATTGATCGTAATATAGAACCCAAAGTCTTATTTACAACCTCTGTTTGGCCATTGTTTTGTGGGTGGAAAGATATAGAGAATAGCAATCTAGTTCCAAGCTTACCCCACATTGACTTCCAAAAGTGACTAAGGAACTTAGGGTCCCTATCACTTACAATGATCCTCGGAACACCATGCAATTTGACAATATTTACAATAAATAAAGAAGCCACACTTGATGTATCTTTAATTTTTAAACAAGGAATGAAGTGTGCCATCTTAGAAAACCGATCAACCACAATAAAAATGCTATCCCTACCTCATCTAGTCCTCGGCAATCCTAACAAAAAATCCATAGATATATCAAGCCAAAGATGTTAGGGAGTGGGAATCGGGGTATACAATTCGTGAGGGAGGAGCTGAGAATTGGCTCCCTTGTAATCTACACATTGGCCGCAAATCCTAGCCACATCCTTGTGCATTCTAGGCCAATAGAATTGCTCCTCCAATATCTCGAGGGTCTTGTCAATCCCAAAATGACCCATTAGATCGTCATCATGTTCTTCCCTCACAAACAACTCTCTCCAAGAGATAGAAGGTACACACAATCATCTACCTTTAAACAAGTAACCATTAAAATTGGCATAGAGATTTGAACCCCTATTCGAAATGCACTTGTCCATACCCAATTCTTCGCATCCCTAAAGATAGGAGCAAAGTGAGGGTCCATGGGATACAATGCGTTTGGGCTCTCAAAACCCATTAACTTTGAAGACAAAGTGGACACAAGTACAAGTTTTCTAGACAAGGTATCGGTAACTACATTTTTCGTACCCTTCTTCTATTGAATAACATAAGGGGAGGTTTCTAGAAACTCAATCCATTTGGCATGTCGTCGGTTAAGTTTGTCTTATGCCCATAGATGCTTCAAGGATTTATGATCCATTCAGATCACGAATTCTTTAGCCACAAATAATGTTGCAAAGTGGCCAAGGCTCTAATAAAGGCATACTAATCTAAATCATATGTAGATTAGTTTAGAGTTGCTTCTTTGAGATTTTCACTAAAGTAAGAAATAGGCTTCAATTCTTGCATTAAAACCGCGCCTGTACCAACTTTGCTAGCGTCACATTCAACCTCAAAAGTCTTGTCAAAATTCAGCAATTGTAGAAAAGGGGCCGAGATGAGCATAGCTTTCAAGTCCTCAAAGGCCTTAGCTTATTCATCTCCCCACTTGAAAGGCCGATCCTTTTTAATCACTTCGGTCAAGGGGACGGCAATGGTGCTAAATCCTTTGACAAAACGTCTATAAAAACTAGCCAACCCGTGGAAGCTTATCACTTCTCCTATGGTTTTGAGAGTTGGACAATTTTTAATAGCGTCAATATTAGATTCATCCACTTTGACACCTCTTGATCTCACCACAAACCCGAGAAATACAACCTCATGGACACCAAAAAAAACACCTTTCTAGATTAGCATATAACTTCTCCTTTCGAAGAACATCAAACACACATTGTAAATGCTTTACATACTCATATAAGGACTTACTATACACTAACACATCATCAAATTAAAAAATAAAAAAATTCCTAATAAATGGCTTCATCACATGATTCATGTAATACCCCAAAGTTTCCTAGCTAATTTAGTTCCAAGAATGTCTAGTGTTAGCTTCTAAATTGAATGATGTTTATTCCATGAAGAATTTTTAAGATTATCACTTTTTTCATATAGGAAATTCAAAAAGCTTTCCATCGATATAAGATTCACCTAAATTTGATAACTTGGTAAGAAGTTATGACTATTTCAAGTTTCCGTCGTAAAACAACACCATATTACCCAGAAGCACGCCACGCCACAAGAGAAAATGGCATTTGTCAAATTCCAGTAGGGGTCTGTGATAGTAGAATGTCACTCTAAACTTCTAGGTCACAAAGGAAGTGGCAACGCGATGGCTCCGCATCGCGCCATCCCCCAATTTCCTAGTTGTCAAATTCCAGTGACACAGCGCGATAGCGTTGTGTCACGCTAGGGGTCCTGTAATGCCCCAAATCTGGTACTCAGAATGCTATATGGTGCTCATGACCCCGAAGGACCACAATCTAACCCATGATAGATATTTGTACCTGTACACTTGTATAATATAACATCATAATGCGAAAACATGCACTGAAAGGCCATAAGGTTCAATGTTGAACATAAGCTGAATAATATAACATCTGTGTGGGGTAATAGAATACCCAAAACAAAACAGAAAATACTGAACTAAAATAATAAGTACTAATTGTGTCCTCAAAAAATAAGGACTCACTGCTGAATACTGGAATGCTACTACTGATATGGAACTCGCGTCTCTGAACCTATGGTGTAATATAAAAGGAAACACCATAGCGCAAATGCGCCAGTACGATTGAATGTACTGAGTATACATATGAGGTAGGATAAATGCATGGGGTTTATATGCATGATTAATACTAACTGACTTTCTAACATGAATGTGAGAATACATACATAAATACATAGTAACTGTAACTAAAATCATGATAACATGATAACTGAGTATGAGTACTGATAACCAACGTGACTAATATAACTAATAATTGAGTTGACTGTATCTGACAGTCCTAAAGCTCATGGAACTATTTGAGTTCCGTACTGTAACTGAGTTGACTATATCTGATAGTCCTGATATTCTAAAAAACTATCTAAGTTCTTTTACCGAGACTGATACTGAAGCTGTGGGAAGTAGTCATCTAACTGGCATACCCCAATTAAGCGAATAATACTGAATTGGGGTCTAATATGTAACCCTAATTGAAAGGGTGTCAATACCGCGCCACTAGTAAGGACAAGCTGTGAGGACCCTATACTAGCAGGTACTCAAAATAAGAATGGAGGCAAACCTAAACTTACAGGTTAAGCCACCTCATCAACCCTAAACTGACAGGTTAGATGTCTCATCCTATGCTGGCTACATAGTTCTGAAATACAAGGATTGCTTCTAAGAATCACACCCTAAGCTGTCAGGTGAGTTCCTATCCTTGGGTTCGCTCGATACTAATTTATAATCCCATCTGAAAAGACTCTGAACATAATTATTGAACAGTACATGGACTGAGTTTACTGAATTCTGTTGACTGACAGAATACTACGGATGTCTAATAAATGCCTGAGATCATGAGATTTTTAAGATTTCTTGAGTCACTTGACTAACTGAATTCTACTGAACCTGGGTTGACTGAGGATATCATGAAAACATGACATGGGCTCTAGGCACACAACTATATTTTTCAGGTATAAGTACCCCCAGGACTCGATGGAATAAAACTGATACCACATGATGTTTCTCGATCTTATGAACGAAGTTCACAATTCATAATGACATAAGTAGGGGATTTCATACTTCACATGGTTATCATAGTCTTGTTCATGGTGAGGATGCATATAATCAAATTCATAAATTTCATATTCTAACATCATGTCATCCTATCAACATATGCATTGCACGATAATAGCATGGAATCCTTTTGAATATAAGAGAATAGCATACATTTGACATTTAAATAAAATTCTAGCTAAATTGCATGGTTTCTATTCCTTTAAGCATTTTATCAAACACCTTGCATGCCTAAACTAGGGCATAAGTGAGAATATCAATTAAAGATTCAAAACACCACAATTCAATCTAATTTCACAAATTTCAATTCACATAATATCATGGTATCATGAACATCACATAAAGATTCTAACTTGGAAGTTGTATAACAACAATCACACAAATATAATCAACCCACAACATAATAGCATAGTTTATAATTTAAAAGAGGGTTCTTGAATTTTATGGATAAAAGGAATCCATAAATCAACACACGCATACCTTAATTCATCATTTCACGAAGAATGACGGAGAGATTCTTGTCTTTGATCTTGAATTTAGATTCCCTATTGAAATCGTAGGTTTGTTCTTGAACAATTTTTTGAGAGAAACATAATATTTTGGCTTCAAAAGTGTCAAATCCCGTGTTTAAAAGTATATATAGGGTGGTAAACAACCATTTTACCCCTTAGAAATTTGAGTATCAAATGCAAAAAATTGGCCTGGGGTGATCTGCAAAGCGTCGCCTTGCCTAGTCCGTCGGACTTAGCAAAGTGTCACCCTGCTTAGTCCACCGGACTAGCAAGGCATCGCTTCGCCTAGATCGATGCTAAGTCTAGGGCGTCGTGGGCTTACCACCTTTTACCACTATTTTGGGCACCCAAACGTTCCCTTACACTATCCCAAAAATTTCAAAACTTATTCGAGATGTACTACGATCTTTCCCCATCACAACTCAACTTGAAAATATAAATCGGAGGTCGGGAAGGTTGTCAAATAAATCTTTGAAGTTTGGAGGTCTAAAATGAGACTAAGTGTTGAACACTTAGCAAAATTTTCTAAGTCTTAGAGCTTGTAAAGCCTAATGAGCTGAATTTTTAGACTTAGGAATTTACGCGGTCTTACAAGTCCAGTTCGGGAAATTTTCATGATTTTAAAACACGCATTCAAGGGTTAAAAGGGTCAATTTTTCACCCCTATTTAAACCCAATAACATGTGATTCAGCCACTTTTCACCCAAAACATAGTGTTTCTCTCAAGTTTCTCTCAAGAACAAGCTAGGGCTTTCAATTGGGAACTCAAATTCAAGAGTCTCTCCGTCAATCGTCATAGAATCAAGAACTAAGGAATGTTTAGTGTTGATTCATGGATTCGTTCCATCCATGAAGCTCAAGAACTTTGTTTTATCTATAAATCATGGTATTTATGTTATGGGTTATTTGTAACCACATTGTTGATGTTGATTGATTGCAAAGTTGAAATCTTTATGTGTTCTTCATGATATTATGTTACCAAGCAAGATAAAATCCATGAATTTGGTGGTTTTATGATTTGTGTGATTTGATGATTTCACCTATGCCCTAAATTATGCATGCAAGGTGTTTGATAAAATGCTTGAAAGAATAGAAATCATGCCTTATAGCTCCAAGCATAAACTAAATGTGACATGCTTGTTATCCTCTCATGTTTAAATAGTTTTCATGCTATCATTGTGAAATGTATATGTTGTCTAAATGTCCATGATATTAGAACATGAGATTATGATATGATTATAAGCATTCTCATCCATGTTAGATAGTATGATACCTATGCACTTCTTGAAATCCCCAACTTATTATATTATGTATTGTTGATGTGGGTCATGTATTCAAGAAAGTTATGCTTTGTCAGTTTCTTTCTATCGAGCACTAGGGTTACTCGTACCCAAAAAATATAGTTATATGCCTAGAGCCAGTGTCATGTTTTTACGATATCCTCTATCAAACCATAATCTATAGAACTCAATCAGTCATGTGACTCAGGAAAGTTCAGTAATTCAGTAATATCAATAATCTCATGAACTCAGTCAATTATCAGATCACAGTACTATTCTATCAGTTAACAAAATTTAGTTAATTCAGTCCGGTTTAGTTCAGTAATTCTTGTTCAGTGTCCATTCATATAGGAGTAGAAATTAGCACCGAGTGAACCCAAGGATGGGAACTCACTTATTATATGAGGGTGTGATTCTTAGAAGCAATCCTTGCATTCCAGAACTATGTAGATAGCATAGGTTGATACATTATAGCCTGCTATATGAGGGTAGATGAGGTCGCTTAACCAATTATATGAGGGTTTCCACCGTTCTCATTAGAGTAACCTGTTATATGAGGGTCACTGAAAGTTGTCCTTAGCAGTGGCGCGGTATTGACACCCTTCTAATCAAGGCATAGATTGGACCCTAACTTAGCTATAATATGTTATTTGGGGAATGTCAGTTATATAACTACTTTCCATAGTTTTAGTATCAGTCTCAGTAAAAGAACTCAGATAGTTCTTCAAATTTCAATACTGTCAGATACAGTCAACTCAGATACAGTACGGAACTCAGCTACTTCCACCAGATTCAGGACTGTCAGATACACTCGCTCATGTTACCAGTTGTATCAGTTATCAGAACTCATGTTATTGGTACTCAAAATCAGTAGTCATGTTACAA
>NC_061117.1:34970325-34996794 GCF_002878395.1 Capsicum annuum
TTGTAACATGACTACTGATTTTGAGTACCAATAACATGAGTTCTGATGACTGATACAACTGGTAACATGAGCGAGTGTATCTGACACATTGTATCAGTAGCATTCTAGTCTCAGCAGTCAGAGTTAACAATGAGACCTTATTTTTTTAGGACATGGTCATTTTGTTTATTATCTCATTAATTAATTTAGTAGTTGGAGTTATTTGGGGATATATCCCATCAATGTCCCATAAACTCCTTATTCAGACAGCTCAGTCAGTTAGAGGCTTTTCGGACTATCATGTCCAGTTAGTTATTTCAGTTGTTTTGGGTATTTTATACCCCACCCAGATGTTATATTTTATCAAATATTATGTCACATCTTTGAACCTTATGGCCTTCCAGTTTATGTTTTTTCATTTATACAATATATTATGTAGTATACAGGTACAGATATCAGTCATGGGTTAGCTTGTGGTCCTTTGAGGTCATGAGCACCGTGTAGCATTTTGGGTACCAGATTTGGGGTGTTACAAACTTTGTATCAGAGCCTAAGGTTCAATAGAGTCCTAGGAAGTCTAAAAGCCGCATCTAGTAGAGTCTTGTGCATGGGTGTGTTGCACGCCACATTTATGTAAGGAGGCTATGAGATGTTTTAGGAACAGTTTCCATTCTTTTAGTATTCATGTTGTGTCAGTGAGTATAATTTCAAGTCAATCTCTGAGTGTATTCTGCTTCTCCCTTTCTTCTATAGCACATGCCTCCTAAGAGAAGAAATGAGAATTAGTTAGGCCCCTCAGCTCAAAGAACCTTTTGGAGAACATGTTTCCCATGAAAAGTTTAGAGCTGCATTCACTACTCTTGCTCAGTGGCCAATTCAGCTACAACCAGGATTCGGGACTTCACCCGAATAAACCCTCCATCCTTTCTTGGGTCTAAGTCAGATGAGGACCCTTAGAAATTCTTTGATAAGGTTCAGAAGGTTACTGAAATTATGGGGGTGTCAGCTGTTGAGAGTGTTGAGCTAGCTGCATATCATTTGAATGATATTTCTCACATTGGTTTAAACAGTGAAAGTCAAAAAGGCCAGATGATGTAGGGCCTATTAAGTGGGAGGATTTTGTCACTGCATTCTTAGATAGATTCTTTCCCGAAGAGCTGAGAGAGGCTAAGGTGTTAGAATTTATCAACTTCAGGTAGGGAAACATGACGGTGAAAGAGTATTCTCTTAAGTTTACTCAATTAGCTAGATATGCTCCTCATGTGGTTGCAGATAGCAAGGCCAAGATGATTAAGTTTATTTCTGGGGTAAATGATAGTGTGGTCAATGAGTGTAGGTCTGCAATGTTGAATAGCGATATGACTTTATCCAGGCTTATGACTCATGTTCAGCAGATAGAAGAGCAGATGATTAAGATGAGGGAGAAGCAGAATAAGAGAGCAAGGACAAGTATTTTCAGCTTTGCTCAGCCCAAATCAGAAGGAGGAAATTGTTCTCAGTTTCATCCTAAGTCATCAGTTCCAGCTCCTTCTTCGGCTAGTTCTTCAGTTCCTAAGTTCAAGGATGTTAATAAAGATAAAGTGCCAGGCTCTAAGTCTCAGGGCAGTGTTATCAGTGCCCGTACCTATCCTCTTTACCAGACTTATGGCAAGTACCATCAGGGTATTTTTAGAGCTGGTAGTGGTATTTGTTTCAGATATAGCAAGCCAAGCCACAAGTCGTAGATTGTCCTCAGCCAGGTCCTTAAGGTCAGCAGAACCGTTCCTCAGCCTAGTCCGGTTGCCCAAATCAGCAGGGTGCCACTTCCCGTGCTACTAGTGGGAAACACCCAAATAGACTTTATGCTCTCCAGTACCGAAAAGATTAGGAAAATTCTCCCAATGTTGTTACTAGTACGTTACAGATCTTTTATATGCATGTTTACGCTTTACTAGATCCCGGAGTTTCTTTATCTTTTGTTACTCCCTATATAGTAGGTGATTTCAGAATTAGTCCCAAAATTCTAGCAGCGCCTTTTTCAGTCTCTACCTCAATGGGTAAAACCATTATAGCCTAGCGGATATATAGGAACTGCCCGGTTATGATATTTCAGAAAGTCATTTCAACAGACTTAGTCGAATTAGAGATGACTGATTTTGATATCATTCTCGGCATGGATTGGCTTCATTTCTGTTATACCACAGTCGACTGCAGAAATAGAATAGTTCAATTTTAGTTTCTAAATGAACCCGTCCTAGTATGGAAGGGTAGTTTATCCGCTTTCAGAGGTCATCTTGTTTCCTACCTTTGGGCACAGAAAATGATATCCAAGGGATTCATCATACCTAGTGTGTCCCCGTGGAGAGAACCAGTCTTATTTGTGCAAAAAAAAGATGGTTCTCTCAGGATCTATATTGATTACCATCAGCTCAATAAAGTCACAGTCAAGAACAAGTATCCTCTTCCCAGAATCGATGACTTGTTTGACCAACTTCAAGGTGCCATCTATTTCTCTAAGATAGACTTTAGATTAGGTGCCATCTATTTCTCTAAGATAGACTTTAGATTAGGCTATCATCAGCTCAGAGTTAGTGAATGTAACATTTTGAAAATAGTTTTTCGTACTCGGTATGGTCACTTCGAATTTTTAGTCATGTCCTTTGGTCTTACCAATGCTCTAGCAGCTTTCATGGACTTAATGAACCGTGTGTTCAAGTAGTACTTGGACATGTTTGTTATAATCATCATAGATGATATTCTGGTCTATTCTCGTAGTAAATGTATCATGCAGACCATCTAAGAATTATACTTCAGACTCTTAGAAATCATTAGTTATTCGCCAAATTTAGTAAGTGTGAGTTTTGGCTAAGGTCAGTAGTATTCCTTGGTCATATCGTTTTCGGTGATGGCATTAGAGAAGATCCTCAAAAGACCAAAACAGTAAGAAACTGGCCTCGCCCTGTCTCTCCATCAGATATCAGGAGTTTCTTAGGTCTGGTTAGCTATTACAGACGGTTTGTTGAGGGATTTTCTTCTATTGCATCCCCTATGTCCAGATTGACTCAGAAGAAAGTCAAGTTTCAGTGATCAAATCCTTACGAGAAGAGTTTTTAGGAGTTGAAGACTCGAATCACCTCTGCTCTAGTCTTAGCTCTTCCAGATGGTCTAGATGGGTTCGTGGTGTACTATGATGCATCCAGAGTAGGTTTAGGTTGTGTTCTTATGCAGCATGGTAAGTTCATATCCTATGCCTCCAAACAACTTAAACCCCATGAAAAGAATTATCCTACTTATGATCTTGAGTTAGCAGCCATAGTATTTGCCTTAAATATTTGGAGGTATTATCTATACGGTGCTCATGTAGATGTGTTCACCGATCATAAGAGTCTTCAGTATGTCTTTTCTCAGAAAGATCTCAATCTTTGTCAGAGAAGGTGGTTATATATCTTAAAAGATCATGACATTAGTGTCATTTATCATTTGGGCAAGGCCAACGTATTGGCGACACTCTTAGTAGACTATCTATGGGTAGTGTTGCTCATGTTGAGTACTGTAAGAAGAAGTTAGCTAAGGAATTCAATCAGATTGCCAGACTAGGCGTTCGCTTAGTCGATACAGAAGAGGGTGATATGTGGGTTCAGAATAGTTTAGAATCATCTCTAGTTTCCGAGGTAAAAAAAAAAAAGCAAGATAGAGATCCCAGCCTTGTCAATTTGAAAGAGTCAGTTAAGGATCAAAAAGTAGAGGTTTTCTCCAAAGGGGGAGATGGTGTCTTACGTTGTCAGGGTTGTTTATGTGTTCCAGGTGAAGATGACTTAAGACATTGAATTCTTGTAAAAGCGTATGGTGCGCAGTACTCTATTCATCCAGGGGCCACAAAGATGTACCACGACTTGTGGGAGATCAATTGGTGAAGTGGGATGAAGAGAGATATTAAGAGTTTGTAGCTAAGTTCTCTACATGTCAGCAGGTTAAGATAGAGCATCAGAAGCCTAGTGAGTCCATACAGAAGTTCAATATTTCTACTTGGATATGGGAAGAAGTGAACATGGACTTTATGACAGATTTACCTCAAACTCATCATCAGCACGATTCAGTTTGGGTCATCGTAGATAGGATTACCAAATCAGCTTATTTTCTACCACTTCATACCTCTTATTCAACCGAGGATTATGCCAAACTCTATATCAAGGAGTTGCTTAGATTACACGGTGTTCCATTATCTATTATCTTAGGAAGAGGTACCCAGTTCACCTCTCACTTCTGGAAAGCATTCCAAAAGGGTCTTGGTACCCAAGTTCATCTCAGTACAGCCTTTCATCCTCAAATAGATAGTCAAGCAGAAAGGACCATTCAAACTTTAGAAGAAATGCTAAGGGCATGTGCAATTGATTTCAAAGGTAGATGGGATGACCAGTTGCCTTTGATTGAGTTTGCATATAACAAAAGCTATCATTCCAGTATTTGGATGGCTCCATTCGAAGCTCTATGGTAGGATATGCAGATCTCCAGTCTTTTGGTTCAAAGTTAGTGAGACTTCAGTCATAAGGCCTGACTTAGTATTCAACGCCTTAGAGAAAGTCCAGTTGATCAGAGAAAGACTTTGGGCTACTCAGAGCTGATAGAAGTCTTTTGTAGATGTTCATAGAAAGGATATGGAGTTCGAGATTGGTGATTATGTTTATCTAAATAATACTCCCAAGAAGGGAGTGAAGCGGTTCCGAAAGAAAGGAAAGTTTCGTCCTCAATATTTTGGTCCCTTCAAAATTCTCAGTCGCTCGAATTGCCTTCAGATTTAGCTTCAGTTCATCCAGTCTTCCATGTTTCTTTGCTCAAGAATTGCATAGGTGACCAAGCAGTTGTAATCCCTATTTAGATCATAGATGTTCAGAACAACCTCTGTTATGAAGAGATTCTGGTCGAAATCCTAGACTATCAACTCATAGATTGAGGAACAAAGAAGTCTCTCTAGTCAAAGTTCTTTGGAGGAATCAGTCCATTGAGGGAGCTACATGGGAAGAAGAAGTATACATACGGACCAAGTATCCTCACCTCTTCTCCACTAACTCAGATCAAGCTCAGGGTAACATTTCTCCTTAAGTTTTTCAGTTTCATGTTCAGAATTCGGTTACAAGATTGGTATCCATTTCATGTTTAGAATTCCATTATAAACTTGGTATTAAATACCATTGCATATTAAGTCATGCATTCATATATCAGTTTAGTTATATCTAATTATGCATCATACATGCATTCTCATTGTGAGAACCTTAGTTCATTAGAACACTCAGTCATGCATTCATAATCAGTTATACATGCATCGGATATACATGCTCAGTATCATATATTTATTTATTAGTCATGTCAGTTATGTTTTAGTTGTTCATGTTCAGTATATACTTAACTCATCATTTTTTCCATCTCAATAAGTCTTATTCGAGGATGAATGTTTCCAAGGGGGAGATATTGTAATACCTCAAAGTTTCCTAGCTAATTTGGTCCCAAGAATGTCTAGTATTAACTTCAAAATTGAATGATGTTTATTCCATAAGGAATTTTAAACATTTTGAATTTTTTTCATGTGAGAAATTCAATAATCTTTCCATCGATGTAAGATTCACCTAAATCCAATAATCGGGTAAGAAGTTATGACTATTTCAAGTTCCCGTCATAAAACAGTGCCATATTAGTTAGTGGCGTGCAGTGCCATAAGAGAAATGACATTTGTCAAATTCCAGTAGGGGCCTGCGATAGTGGCATGTCATGCCAAACTTCCAGGTCACATAGGAAGTGGCAACACGATAGCTCCAAATCGCGCTATCCCTCAATTTCCCAGTTGTCAAATTCTGGTGAAACGGCGCGATAGCGCCGCATCACACCAGGGTCCAGTTTGGGAAATTTTCACGATTTTAAAACACGCGTCTAGGGTTTAAAAGGGTCAATTTTCCACCCTTATTTAAACCCAATAACACATGATTCAGACACTTTTCACCCAAAACATAGTGTTTCTCTCAAGTTTCTCTCAAGAACAAACTAGGGCTTTTAATTGGGGACTCAAGTTCAACACCCAAATTCAAGAGTCTCTCTGTCAATCATCATAGAATCAAGAACTAAGGTATGTTTAGTGTTGATTCATGGATTCCTTCCATCCATTAAGCTCAAGAACCTTGTTTTATCTATAAATCATGATACTTATGTTATGGGTTATTCGTAACCATGTTATTGATGTTGATTAATTTCAAAGTTGGAATCTTTATGTGTTCTTCATGATATTATGTTAACATGCAAGATAAAATCCATGAATTTGGTGGTTTTATGATTTGTGTGATTTGATGATTTCACCTATGCCCTAAATTGTGCATGCAAGGTGTTTGATAAAATGCTTGAAAGAATAGAAATCATGCCTTATAGCTCCAAACATAAACTAAATATGACATGTTTGTTATCCTCTCATATTTAAATGGTTTCCATGCTATCATTATGAAATGTATATGTTGTTGGAATGTCCATGATATTAGAACATAAGATTATGATATGATTATAAGCATTCCCTTCCATGTTAGATAGTGTGATAACCATGCACTTCTTGAAATCCCCAGCTTATTATATTTATGTATTGTTGATGTGGGTCATGTATTCAAGAAAGTCATGCTTTGTCCATTTTCTTCTATCAAGTCCTGGGGTACTCATACCCAAAAAATATAGTTGTATGCCTAGAGCCAGTGTCAGGTTTTCATGATATCCTCAGTCAAACCATGATCCATAGAACTCAGTCAGTCATGTGACTCAAGAAAGCTCAGTAATTCAGTAATATCATTAATCTCATGAACTCAGTCAATTATGAGATCACAGTAATATTCCTTCAGTCAATGAAATTCAGTTAATTCAGTCCAGTTCAGTTCAGTAATTCACGTTAAGTGTCCATTCAGATGGGAGTAGGAATTAGCACCGAGTGAACCCAAGGATGGGAACTCACCTATTATATGAGGGTGTGATTCTTAGAAGCAATCCTTGCATTCCAGAACTATGTAGCCAGCATAGTTTGAGACATCATAGCCTTCTGTATGAGGGTAGATGAGGTCTATTAACCTGTTATATAAGGGTCCTTACCATTCTCATTAGAGTAACCTATTATATGAGGGTCACTGACAGTTGTCCTTACTAGTGGAGCGGTATTAACACCCTTCCAATCAGGGTACAGAATGGACCCCAACTCAGCTATAATGCGTTATTTAGGGGATGTCGGTAAGATAATGTAGCAACTCAAAATTACCCCTCAGGACGCCACACGGTGCCTAGGGTCACAAGTGACCCCAAGCTAACCCTTCTATTGGCATAACTCACAAGCAACTGAATAAAATGCATAAATCTAAAAGAATAATGCGGAAGATAACTCTTTTATGAATTTACTCAATACAAAATGGGAGTATCAAGGTTACAACTCTGCTTTTCCAATAAAACTGAAACTCAATACATCAACTTCTACAGACTATCTATGAAGCTTCTATTAGTACTGACTATAGGTAGTCGGGTCATGACTCCCAACCACCCCAACTCAATATGACTGAATAAAGAAAATACAACATGTTTCAACTGTATTACTGACTTGATGCCCTGAAATCAAAAGGACCCATCACCTGCTGACTGGAAGCTGCGAACTAGTCAGGCGTAGTACATACGCTACATTTTTCTACCTACATTATGAGATAATATAGCACATAGACATATATGTGAATCAGCACTTGGGAATGTACTGAGTATATGAGGGTGAATGTATATATATAAATTAGTATCAATCTTTTTCAGTCAAATCATGCATGAAATATGGGACGAATCACATGGCTTGAACAAGTGTAAAATGTAAATCTCATAAATCATGTAGGATGAATAATGTAACACAATCTCGTGAGTCATCATACTTTAACTTTGAAATCAGAAATCTTCTCTAATTCTCGATAATCAAGGCTAAAGGAACTTTAAACAATACTTTCAACTCATTTATATGTCTCATGGAGATAGAACTTCTTTAATGCTCAAGATCTCATAACTCTTTTGAACTCAAATACTTGGAATTTGGAATTATGTAACTTTGAAACATACTTGAAGGAATTTCATTCTCTTTAGGAAAATATCTCATTTCAACTTTAGGGAAATCATTCTATCTCAAAGGGAAGATACTCTAGTTTAGGGAAATAACTTATCTCAAGACTTTATGGAAAATACCATATCAAGGGAGAATACTTCCATTTAGGGAAATAACTCATATCAAGGATAATGCTTTAGTTAGGGAACAATTTTGCAACTTTACTATTAGGAAAATAGCTTATAGGAAGGGAAAATACTTTAGTTTTCAAGGGAGTTACTGATCTCGAAGCTTAAAATGTCAAGGGAGGTTCTCTTAACTAACATAAACCATGTGAGCTACATGGAGTCCAACGTTTTATCCTCCTAAGGAAGAGACCCCACGTTGGGGAGGAGCGTCATACTCTTTGCCAGGGAGTATAACCTAGGTCTAGTGATGACTAAACAAAACTCGACCTCGGGCCCAATATCAACTCGGCCTTAGGCCCAATAATAAACTCGACCTTAGGCCCAACCTACGGTGGCACGTAGTTCTAGGTAAGAAACCGTACTAACTTGCCCACTCGGTGCTAAATACAACTCCCTTTAGATTATCTGCGCTCATCTCATAAAAATCTACTTTTAGAGTAATCTCATAGTTCACCACGAACCCAATAATCAAATCTGTAATCTCAAGTAGTGAATTGGATTTCAAATCCCTATAACCATTAGGTCAAATCATTTCTCAAAAATCTTAAAATAATCAAATCATGGGTGCTTATAGCACAAGAGTTCATAAAATTAAAAGTCTCAAGTAGGTCTTACTAACCCATAATTCAATCTCAAGTTAAAACTCATCAAAAGCTTAATAGATAGCATATATATTCATAACTCATATAGAAATCTGGAAGTTACAGCAATTTATCTCAAAAACTCGATATACTCATATACTTCAATATCTCAAACATTGCAAATATTAGCTTCTCAAGGATTAAAATCATAGGGTATAGACCCAGCTGTAATTTCTAAAGAAAACATGCAGAAATCATACCATTTGACTCTCAATTCATTGAAAACATCAAAATATTACAATCAATAATAATGAGCGAAAAACCCTAGTTCAAATTCATGTAAAATTTCATAGATTTAGGAAAATCATGCTTTAAATAAGCCTTTGGGCACAAGGATGAAAGGGTTACCCTTGTTCAAAACTTCACATACCTTAGATTATGAAATTGGATGAACAAGCTTGCTCTAGACTCTTCTTCTTATCCTTGAGAGAGAGGTTTCTTGCAACACTTGAATTGGGGAATTTGATTCTCAACTAGATTTGTAGAATCTATGGTAAGTTCTTAGATTTCTTGGAGAAGGGTTTTGATTTGATTTGGAAGAGAAAACCCTAGCTCTCTTATGTCAGAGATGAGTAATGAGGCCAGCTGCTTTGTATAGAATATGTAGGAGGGTTTAAAATGAGTTAAAAATTCTGCACAGGACATGCGATGACGAGGTACGATGGTCTGTCGGGGGTACAACTGTCCGTTGGTCCTGGCCGCCAGACATCATCCAGAAAATAAGATTCTGCCTTAACTGCGATGGTGGGATGCAATGGTCCATCGGGGTACCGACGGTCCATTGTTCCTGACTGTTGCACCTGACAAGAATTGGGACTATCTACCTCGTTGCGATAGTGGGGTACGATAGTCCATCGACCGTCCGACGGTCTGTCAGACCCCTCCATCGCACCTGGGCGTCTCCACTATTTTTTGGAAAAAGCCATTTCTTTCTACTCAGTCCTTAGATTTTGATAAAAAGGGTATCGTTAGAAAGATAACTCAATTTCCCACACTATAGAAAGTCATTCTGAGAAAAAATTAACAAGGTTAAGACACTGATCATCTGGGTAGTCTCTTCCCAATCTTTTAGGGCCGAAATAATACTTCTCTTGACATGATCTAAGGCTCAGACTACGAAAGAATTTTCCAGGGTCTTACAATATCTCCTCCTTGGGAACATTCATTCTCTAATGTCGCTAGTCAGGCTTTGAATACGGAGAGAACTGAGGATGCACAACTGAAATACTTGACAAACTGAATCTATATCTCCCTAAACCTTGCATACTCGATGAATACATGGGTTTGAGATAGATATAGATATGTAACTGGATCTCATATTAAAGAGAAGTTAAATAAAGGAAGGGCGCTATCTTCGTCTAAATCTGGGCTAACTTGCCTTAGTCTTATAATGAAGAGCTAACTCATGCTGAATTCAGAGCTTGCAATTATCGACTGACTAAATCTGGGACCAAACGTCTCTAATAGATGATTCCTGAACCTACTATCAATGATAAGAAATGATTATGTCTGAGACCAGACCTATTTAATGGGAGATCTCTAAATCTGCCAATAAAGATAATCAACTGAGCGCAAAACTGAGATCAAGTCTATCTAATGGGTGATCTCTAGAGCTGATAGCAAGAATATTCAATTGAATCTAAAACTGAGATCAAGTCCATCTAGCGGGTGGTCTCAGAATAATAAGGATACTCGACTGAATCTGAAAGCAAGCCTATCTAATGGGTGATCTCAGGATCTGATAATACTGATACTAAATAACTGAATCTTCTGATATTGATAACTAACCACTGAGGTTGAGATCAGTCATCTCTAGCAAGTGATCTTGGGAACTGACGGTACTGAAGCTGATTAACTAAGGCTACTCATATGAATAGCTGAATTTGCTTGGTTCCATTCTCTGTCGGAATAATACTGAATCTCATTATCTGACTGAAGGACACTAAGCTCTGAACGGAGTACTCGAATGCTACTCAGGTTTTCATTGAATACTTGTATACTACTAGATCTGAGCTGAGTACAGAACTGGGGCTAGAGTGCTAACAATACTGAGATTACTCAAGTTCTACAACTGTATAAGAGTTCTGAGTTGTATAACTCATGCAATTTTGAGAATCATGGCTCGACTGAGATCATCACGAAAACTGACACGAGATCTAGACAGCAGCTAAATTGTCGGGTACATATACCCCCAGGACTCGATAACATCAAAGTAAAACATAATCTTTCATGACCATGGACATTCATTCACCATCACAATCACTAAAGCATCTCTTCAAGCATTTTGGAATCATAAATATGCGATAATATAGAGATACATGCCATTGGCTCATACTCCATTCAACAAGGTCTTGCATCAAACACTTAACATATATTAAAGTCTTAGCATGTATCAAAGAGTACATAATTGGGAAATTTCATGCTATCATGTCACAATTCATTCACTAAAGCTTTTCAACAAAAACTTGGCATGCATGGGCTTACACATAATTGGGGGTTCCTAGTTGACATGCTATAATGCTCTAATTCCTTCACATAAGCATTTTATCGAACATGGGGGGGTGTACTTTGCTTATTCAACAATTTCTACACTTAAATGACATAAACATATCACTTAGAAAGCAACTTGAAGAGGGTTTATCATGAACAACACATGAATATCACATACTAGGGTCAAAGCTTGATAACCTTGTAAATAAACATGAATCACAACTCAATCATAGCATGAACATCAATTTCAACTTACATGAATCATGGAAACTCATAAACATAAAATCTTTTGAAGTTTAGAAAAGGGTTCTTGAGAGGGCCCAAGATTCAACATCTACATACAACTATCTTCTCCCACATGACACATTTACTCTCTCTTATTGGCACAAATGTTCATCCCCTCTATCGCGACTTAAGGAAGAGGTCACTGAAAGGTTAGAACATAAGGACCTGAAGCATGAAGGGACATTGTGCATAACTTGGCACTCAACTGAGGCTTGAGGTATTTCACATCATGAACTTATCAAAGCAGTCTAACCCGAGGACATGCATGATATAAATCTGAATTTCGCGGATCACTAAAAGTATTGCTCGAGTACTTAAGTCACGAGCTATATGACCTGAATTTGGAGTTCAAAACTTATGGAATGTGATCCCGACCGCTGAATGAACCAGAATTCCTCATTTTAGGAACTAGGAGAGTACATAATTCCCTATCATATGCATGAACATGAATTAAGATCATGGAATAGAAACGTAAAACATAAGCAGGTATTGGAACAACTGAAAGCACTGAAATGAGATTGGGTCAAGCATCAGTCTTTCTCAAAGCTATTCTACAGCTCACTATTATATCTACTAGAGTCTTAAGGTTTGACCTGGTTACCGATTCTATCATCTTTCCCTTAGACTTAAGCCATCACTCCAAGGCGGTGAACTATCACATAAACTCTAGTCTGGCTATAATCACTTTGCTCTAGAGTCGGGGATATAACAATCAACATAAACAAAAGAACATAACTTGAATGACTACACTTCAAGTCATAAAACAACAACAACAACAAACCCAGTACATTTCCATATAAGTGGGGTCTGGGGAGGGTAGATTGTATGTAGTCCATACTACTACCTCTGAAAAAGTAGAGAGGTTATTTTCGATAGACCTCCCCCCCCCCCCCAGCTCAAGATAAAAAGGCAGTATACAAAAGCATCAAAAGGATAGGACACCGTAAAATAACATAGGTATGAAATCCACAATAAATTGCACATCTTTCAAACCGTGGACACCAAATTTCTACTAATTACTGACTACGACTCATCCACAACCTTAGCCCTCTATCCTAATGCTTTTCCTCCAAATCTTCATATCCCGGGTCACGTCCTCAGTCAGCTATAACTGCTCCATGTCACATTTAATTACTTCACTCCTCAAAGCGTAACACTAACTCGTAATACTACCTTCTGAGATATATATCATACTTCTATAGCCCCAATAGTCACCATTAAATACTTAACACTTACTAACTTTGAACTTGCATGAGCATTCCTAAAGTCGGAGTGCTTGCCATCTAGTGCTTCAACTCTTATTTCTATTTACTCAATCTCCAAAGTATTTGACTTAGATTCTAATGCTTCGAATGGGTACCTCCAATCCTTTGACGGACCATACAACTTCTGTCATAGCCTACCACTATATCACCTATAAACTTATATTTCTAAACCCTGAGAATCAAAATCATGCTCAACATTTTCATTTATAACTCCTTAACTTAGCTATCAACGGCATCATCCATTATCTCACTAGTTCTACCAAGCAACTCAACGTTACTATTAACCAAACAACATGCAATAATCCTCAAAAAATAATACAGCCCCATAGCACCTTGGACATACTTCTACATCATACATACAACACCAAACTTGATTACAGATCAAACAAACTTAAGCTCTTGCATAACTGTTCAAACCTATTAGATCACTTCCCTATAACTAGTACCATTAAATAAGAATTCATCGCCTCCACTTCAATGACCACCAATCGTTCAAACTTAATGTCTAGCGCTAATCTCGCTTGGAAGCTATGAAATAAAACATCAACAATAATCGACAATTAACATGGCCCACTCAAACTTCATATCAACAATAATCAGTCGTAATCACATGGCCCATCTTATTTCCAATTCCTTAACACATCCTCCTTCTACACAATATTTTCATCCACCTAATTATACATAGGTTTATAAGTCTTGATTAAACTTCAACCTACAATCTTAGGGACGCCTAAATTAGCAACACTCATCCACCAAGTGCTTGTATTAATAACCTATACTTTCCAACACAATAATTATCATCAACAACTCTTTTCATACTTCAAGCAAACAATATTCCCCTTAACTAATGACTCCTTCTCTACCTTTCACTAACAAACAAGCAAGGACATAACATTTTACTACTAGCCCAAACATATGCAACAAAATTCAGCTATACATATATACATATAAATTTAATAAATGGCCCTTACCACTTCTTGTCACCACAACACTAAACCCCCAGCCTCAACCAACACAAAAACAACAGGATGCACAATAAGTTGCTAGTGAATCAAAATAGGCCTCATATGGCTTCACTAGACTTTGGTTTTCTTTTCAAAAACACAATGATAAGAAGATTACATATTGCAAGAAATAGAAACTTGACACAAAATATTGAATGATCCAAGAAAACACATCTCATTCTATCTCACTTGCATGACTCATAAGAGTGAGGGCAATAACTTTAAACACGAGGGACTTATGACATACCAGAAGGCTCTTATCGAGCTACTTTGATAGACTTCTGAAGCTTCTTACCAACCAATCTAAGAATGTTATCTAGGAAGAAACTGGAAATTTCTAATCATGATGTCTCAAGAATAATACATGGGTAAGGAAGCATAGCTTTACATTATGGATTCTGAGAAGGAATCTAAAAGTACCTCTGACTTGGACTTAGTTCCCGACGTTCATGAATCATGAACAAAGCATTTCAATCATTGGAACTCAAAAGCACTGATGGGATACTTTCTAGCTTGATTACTATCCTACTACTATCTGTAAAGATTTAAGCTTGACTGTTCCTGATACCTTGAAAATAAGGCGGAGATAGCCTAAATAGAGGAAGATGAGGATCTATGTAAGCGCATAGAGAATCTTTCTAAAGCACGATCTAAGAATCAAAAGAATAGAGACATTTTCTAAATGTCTTGTAGCCTCTCGAAGAAAAGTACAAACGTCTCCATACCATTTTAGAAGACTCTACTGGACACTGCTTCATAGACACCCTGGGATACTTGAACCTTATGCTCTGATACCAAGTTTGTAATGACCCAAAATCACCCCTCAGGATGCCAAATGGTGCCTAGGGTCACAAGTAACCCAAAACTAACCCTTCTATTGTCATAACTCACAAGCAACTCAATAAAATGCATAAATCTAAAAGAATAGGGCAAAATATAACTCTTTTATGAATATACTCAATACAAAATGAGAGTCACAAGGTTACAACTTTGCTTTTAAAATAAAACTAAAACTCAATACATCAACTTTTACTGACTGTCTATGAGGCTTGTACTAGGACTGAGTATAGGTAGTCGGGTCATGACTCCCAACCACGCCAAATCAATACGATTGAATAAAGAAAATACAATATGTTTCAACTGTATCACTGACTCAAGGCCCTGAAAGCAAAAGGACCCATCACTTGCTGACTGGAAGCAGCAAACTAGTCGGGCGTAGAACATGAGCTACAATTTTGTACCTACATTATGAGATAATATAGCACATAGACATATATGTGGATCAGTACTTGGTAATGTACTAGTATATGGTGGTGAATGCATATATATAAAATAGTATCAATTTTCTTCAATCAAATTATGCATCCAATATGGGATGACTCACATGGCTTGAACAAGTGTAAAATGTAATGCTCATAAATCTTGTAGGATGAAGAATGTAACACAAATCTCAAGAGTCATCATACTTTAACTTTGAAATCAGAAATCTTCTCTTATTCTCGATACTCAAGGCTAAAAGAGCTTTAAACAATACTTTCAACCCATTCATATGTCTCATGGAGAGTAAAATTTCTTTAATGCTCAAGATCTCATAACTCTTTTGAACTCAAATACTTGGAATTCAGAATCATGTAACTTTACAACATACTTGAAGGCATTTCATTCTCTTTAGGAAAATATCTCATTTCAAACTTTAGGAAAATCATTCTATCTCAAAGGGAAGATACTCTAGTTTAGGGAAATAACTTATCTCAAAACTTTATGAGAAATACCATATCAAGGGAGAATACTTCTATTTAGGGAAATAACTCATATCAAGGATAATGCTTTAGTTAGGGAACAATTTTGCAAATTTACTATTAGGAAAGTAGCTTATATGAAGGGAAAATACTTTAGTTTTCAAGGAAGTAACTGATCTCGAAGCTTAAAATATCAAGGGAGGTTCTCTTAACCGACTTAAACCATGCAAGCTATATGGAGTCCAATGTTTTGTCCTCCTAAGAAAGAGACCCCACGTTGGGGAGGAGCGTCGTACTTTTTGCCAGGGAGTATAACCTAGGTCTAGTGATCACTAAAAAAACTCGGCCTTGGGCCCAATATCAACTCGGCCTTGGGCCCAATAATAAACTCGGCCTCAAGCGCAACCTACAGTGGCACACAGTTCAAGTGTAAGAAATCGTAGTAACTTATCCACTCAGTGCTAAATACTACTCCCTTTAGATTATCTACTCTCATCTCATAAAAATCTACTTTTAGAATAATCTCATGGTTCACCACAAACCCAATAATCAAATCTGTAATCTCAGGTAGTGAAGTGGAATTCAAAGCCCTATAACCATTAGGTCAAATCATTTTTCAAAAATCTTAAAATATTTAAATCATGGGTGCTTATAGCACAAAAGTTCATAAAAT
This sequence comes from Capsicum annuum, assembly GCF_002878395.1. Lineage (NCBI taxonomy): Eukaryota > Viridiplantae > Streptophyta > Magnoliopsida > Solanales > Solanaceae > Capsicum > Capsicum annuum. The sequence goes on from NC_061117.1 coordinate 34,986,652, forward strand.
TGTAGGTCTCAAGTAGGGCTTACTAACCCATAATTCAATCTCAAGTTAAAACTCATCAAAAGCTTAATAGATAGCATATAGATTCATAACTCATGTAGAAATCTGGAAGTTACAGCAATTTATCTCCAAAACTCAATATACTCATATACTTCAATATCTCAAATATTCCAAATATTAACTTCTCAAGTATTAAAATCATGGGGTATAGACCCAGCTGTAATTTCTCAAGAAAATATGCAAAAACTATGTCATTTGACTCTCAATTCATGGAAAACATCAAAGTATTGCAATCAATAACATATATTTTAGGAAAATCATGATTTAAATAAGCTTTTGGGTACAAGGGTGAAAGGGTTACCATTGTTCGAAACCCCACATATCTTAAATTATGAAATTGAATGAGCATGCTTGCTCTAGACTCTTCTTCTTATCCTTGAGAGAGAGGGTTCTTGCAACACTTGACTTGGGGAACTTAATTCTCAACTAGATTTGTAGAATCAATGGTGAGTTCTTAGATTTCTTGGAGAAGGATTTTTTTTTTGATTTGGAGGAGAAAACTGTAGCTTTTTTATGTTAGAGATAAGTAATAAGCCTAGCTGCTTCATATGGAATATATAGAAGGGTTTAAAAGAGTGGAAAAGATCAAAAATCCCTTTTTAAAATGAGTTAAAAATTCTGCGCAGGACATACGATAGTGGGGTGCGACGGTTCGTCGGGGGTCCGATGGTCCATCAGTCCTGGTCGTCGGACCTTGTCCAGAAGATGAGATTCTGCCTCAACTGTGATGGTGGGATGCGATGGTCTGTTGGTCCTGATTGTCACACCTATCCAGAACTGGGACTATCTGCTTCATTGCGAAGGTCCGTCAATCGTTCGATGGTTCGTCGGACCCCTCCATCGCACCTGGGCGACTCTACTATTTTCTGGAAAAATCCATATCTTTCTACTCCGACATCAAATTTTGATAAAAAGAGTATCGCTAGAAAGATAACTCAATTTCCCATACAATAGGAAGTCGTTCTCAGGAAAATTTAACAAGGTTAAGACACTAATCATCTAGGAAGTCTCTTCCCAATCTATTAGGGTTGAAAAAACACTTCTCTTAACATGCTCTAAGGCTCGAACTACAAAAGAATTTTGTGGGGTCTTATAAATAACTACTTTCCACAGTTTCAGTATCAGTCTCAGAAAAAGAACTCAAATAGTTCTTCAGATTTTAGGACTGTCAAATACAGTCAACTCAGATACAGTATAGAACTCAGCTAGTTCCACCAGATTCAGGACTATCAGATACAGTCACTCATATTATCAGTTGTATCAGCCATCAGAACTCATGTTATTGGTACTAAGACTCAGTAATCATGTTACCACAATCTCAGATTTAGTTACTATGTATTCATGTATGTATTCTCACGTTCATGTTAGTTAGTTAGTCAGTCTTGTTCATGCATATGAACCCCATGAATTTAGCCTACCTCACTTGCATACCAGTACATTCAAAGTACTGATGTATTTGCGCTATGGTGTCCTATACTATAGGTTCAGAAACACGAGCTCCAGAGCATCAGTAGGATTCTAGTCTCAGCAGTCAGAGTTAGCAGTGAGTCCTCATCTTTTGAGGATATGATCATTTCTTTATTATCTCATTATTAATTTATTAGTTGGAGTTAGTTGGGGACATATCCCATCAACTCTTTATTCAGATAGCTCAGTCAGTTAGAGGTTTTTCAGACTATCGTGTTCAGTTAGTTAATTCAGTTGTTTTGGGTAATTCATACCCCACCCAAATGTTATATTTTATCAGATATTATGTCACAGCTTTGAAACTTATGGCCTTTCAGTTTATGTTTCCATATTTATATAGTATACTATACAGTATACAGGTACAAATATCAGTGATGGGTTAGCCTGTGGTCCTTCGGGGTCATGAGTATCGTGTAGCATTTCAAGTACCAGATTTAGGGTGTTACAATTCATTAGCCTCATGAAAGTACTTGGACCGTTTGTTAGGCTGAATGGCATAACCATCCATTCATAAAGACCGAATTTGGTCTTGAAGGCGGTTTTCCATTCATCACCCGATTACATATGGATTTAGTGATAGCCACTCCTTAAATCAAATTTAGAAAACAAATACGAACCACTCAATTCATCAAGGATATCATCTAGCCTAGGAATAGAGTGACGATATTTTACCGTTATCTTGTTGATGGCTCGGCAATCAACGTACATACGCCAAGTCCCATCTTTCTTCAGAACTAGTAACACCGGAATCGCACAAGGGCTCATACTTCCCTTGATGTATCCTTTGTTGAGAAGTTCCTCAACTTGGCATTGAAATTCCTTGGTATCCATCGAGTTGCTCCTATAAGCAAATTTGTTGGGCAATTGTGAGCCTAGCAAAAAATCAATTTGGTGATCAATGCCTTGAATTAGAGGAAATTCTTTCAGCCATTCCATTGGGAAGACATCCTCATAACCCTGCAAAATATGGGAAATAGAAGGAGAAATGGAAATGTTATCAGGGTTAGTATTAAAATAATGAGCCAGGAGGAGCATTAGAGTGTCCTCGTCATGATCCACAAATTGTTCCTTCCTCCTAACCATCATCACCATGCTCTCGTACCCCTTAGAATTTAGGGACCCTTTGGCTTCCCCTACTCTCTCACTCTCGGATTCCTCTCTTTTCCCCTCACTCTCATCCTTCTTTCCCTTTTTCCTCAATTTCCACATCTTTTGGTGTAATTCATTCACTTGGGAAGGCAATAATGGATTAAGAGAGACTTTCAGCAATCCTTCTCAAATGCATACCGATTGGACCTTCCAACATGTTTGGTCGACCTATCGAATTGCCAAGGCCTTCCTAACAACAAGTAACAAGCTTGCATTGGTATCACATCACAAAGCACCTTGTCATGGTAGTTGGCTACCTTAAAATGTATCACGCATTACCTCATGACCTTTAACTTGCTGCATTCATTCAACTATTGCAACTTGTAAGGACTAGTGTGAGGTGTAGTCGGCAATTTTAAGAAGTTCACCATTGCAACACTAACCACATTCACACATCTTCCACTATCTATCACCATAGTGCACACACTTCCCTTCATAAGACATTTAGTATAGAATAGATTCTCCCGTTAGCTAGGATCATCTATCTCCTTACTAATCATGGCATGCCTCACTACAAAGTTTGGAACCACGCACTCCCCTTCTTGTGGATAAGTATCCTCACAATTATCATCATCATTATATGGATCATTTTTGGGTTCCTCTCCATCTTGAGGCTCAGCCTTATTCTCTTATTTTTCAAGACCCACTTCCTCACCAAGGTAATACAATCTCCCATTCCTTAGGATTACATTGCATCGGTTTGGACGTTCATTGGCTTTATGTCCCCAACCTTGGCACTTGAAACATTAGAACCCTTTAGGATTAGGATACTTGTGAGCCTCTTTCCTTGGCCTCGGGTTGCCTTGTAGTGGTGGGTTGTTCTTTGTTTTTGTGCTAACCCATGGTGGAAGAAGTAACCTCCTTACCCCTCGGCCAACCCGTGGGTGCTTGACCCTTGGCTTTGTAATTTGCTCTTTCCTTAAGTTCTCTTTTAATTTCAATGGTTGCTTCAAAGATGCCTTCAATGGTATTGAACTTATGAAGATTCAAGTGAGTAGCAGACTCCTTGTTCAACCCACACTTGAACCGAATGATGTCATGGCCGATTTGTTCTCCGCAATTGTCAAGCTTCAACATGAGTTGTTGAAACTCATCATAGTATGTCATAACTCTTCGATTCCCTTGCCATAATTTATACAACCTTGCAAGCAACTCATGATGATAATTTCTGGGAAGGTACCGTTGCCTCATTAGATACCTTAACTGAAACCATTTGGTGGTTGCCCATCTATCAACTCGTTGTCAAACCTCTTGACGTATTCCCACCAAGTATTAGCATAGCCTTTAAAGTGGGCTATGGCATAACAACTCTTCTTCTCCTCCAAAATGTCATTCACCTAGAATACATTATCACACGTCGATTCCCAATCAAGATACGCCTCGAGGTAACTTTCACCCTTAAATATAGGTAGGCTTAATTTGATGGTATTGATGTCTACGTCTTTCTCTGGGTGTCAGTTTCCCTTTTCTCCATACCCTTGGGTATCTCTTTGGATCCACATGACCCCCTATTATCTCTTTCTCCCTCATGAAGGTATTGTCAAAGGCTCCATACACTTCATAATACTCTCTACCATATTTCTCAAGGTAGACAGGACGGTTTTGGACATTTGGAACTTGATTCAGAGGAATTGGATTTTGTAAAGGTGGTGGTCTTTGGTTTAGTGGAGCTTGGAAGGGGTGGTTCAGATTTTGTGGAGACATTTAACGTCTGAGTACCTCTTGCGGAACTTGAGGAGTTTGGGAATGGGTTGGTCTATTGGAGTTTCGGTTTAGAGGGTTATAAGTGGTTTGGCTTATGGCATTTAGTGGAGCTAGTGAAGGATTTAGCAATTGTGGCCATGTTTTGGGAGTAACGGTGGCGGAGGAATTTTATCATGTCCACTTGAGGAAACATATTAAGGAGTAGAAGGACGAGAGTTCCTTTGACTCTCCACTTGTTCTAACCTCCCACTAATAGTTGCCACTTCTCCCCTTATGGCTCTTTACTTTCGTACTCAACCTTTCAAGAGCTCGGGTTATAGCCTCAAGAGTGACCCTCATATTCTCAATTTCATTAGAATCCACAGTTTGAGACGTGGTTCCCTCCATTTTCAAGGTATCACCTGCACAAGCAACAAATAAGTTAGTTTTAAAATCCCTCTCCTCACTCACACTCTCTTAGTTCACTCACACTCAAGTTCCACAAGTGTTGTAGATTGGCTAGGAACCCATGAATCCGTAAGGTATGAGTATGCTCTTACCCGAAATGAATTATTTTTTGAAATTCAAAGTATTCTCGTCGGACTATAGCAAGAGTTACAACGTATTCAAACAATAAAAGCAAACAAATAAACGGTGACACGAACACAAGGCTTCAATGGACTAATTGACAAGCTAGAAGGAATGTACTAGTTTGTTAATTAGTTCTCAAGTCAATTAGAGGAAACTAGGAATCAATAATTAGAAACTACAACATCCAAATTTGAGCTTAATTATCACGTGAACAGTAACTTGGGTGACGTTGCAACACATCATTAGCTGCGGGTCCACATAAGTAGTTCATCAACTTGAAGTCTCAGTCCCCTTAAATCTTTTATAATGGATGACTTGTTATTGGGATGGAAAACATAAGGTATTGCAATCTTTTTCAACTCTTTTTTTCAAACTCAAAAGGTGATGTTTGACCTCACTAGTCCCACAAGACAAGGCTCCTTGTTTTAAGGAAAAGTAGTTGTCAAGTCTTGAAAAGGTGATGTTGGTAAGTCTTCTCACAAACAATTTTTTCAACTTTGTCTTACAACCTTTTTGGATCTATTTCTCTTTATAGAAGTTAAGACATAAGATGAGGAGTAGCTTAAGATGAACACAAAATCAACACCTTTAAGAACATAACAACAATACACCACAATGGTAACTTCCAACTCCTCAACACAAGTCAAAACTCACGGTCACTTCAAGTTTTTTTTTTCATAACACAAGTCTCATTTTCATTAAGCTCAACTTTAGATTTATACACCTTTTGTGTTGATGAGAAAGAAACCAACACAAGAAAAAAAAGTAAACAAGTAAAACTTTTGTAGATCTACAACCAATTTTCGATCAAGAGGTTCAAGAACACACCTTTTGGTAAGAGCTTCCCAAGATTGGTTTTGTAAGAACAAAACCAAGCCTTGAGCTCTGATACCAAATGATTCAAGATTGAGTGTGTATCAAGAGATTCAAGCTAACATAAGAACAACATCACTAGAAATCAAAGGGTCCACTCGGCTTCTCTAGGTTCTTAAGGCAATAACAATAATATTCAACAAGATAGATAAATAACACAAGATTACAATAACTATAGTGAATCGAAAGAGCCCCACATGACTTCACTATATCAACACAGAAACAACAAGATTACAAAATGATGGATAGTAATTTGACACAAAATATCCTAGAATCTAAGAACCCTAACATGAAGATTAGGACCCTAAGACTAAAAGAAATTTACACCAAATTCTTACTTGAATCAAGAGGAACTCATGAACCTCAAGACCCCAAGTTTCTAGCCTAAGAACAACAAAAATGTTACTACACTTTGTTGTCTAGTTTTGGATTCACTCTTAAGAGTAAGAGAGAGAAGTTCTCAAATTATTACAAAACTTGTGTAGTGAAATATCAATAATGAACTAAGTCCAAGAAATATCCCTATTATTGTAGATATATATAGTACTCCACAAAATGAAAGGAAAATGACCATTCTAACCTTGGTCTTGGGTGGCTTTGGAGTGTAATAAAAAAAAAAGGTTACTACACTTTTTTTTTGGAGTGTATAAACTTACACTTCAAAACCCCTCTTCACACTTCGAAACATGAAATCCCTTAGATGAATTAATTACACACTCACACACGGCCATTTGCATAAACATCGCTTGGAGTTTTTGTAACTCCTGAGTTTGACTACGTGTGAATGGTCTTAAGCTAGTTGCCCTTGCATCAAATGTGAACATAAGTTTCTTTCAACTCTCGTAACTTTTGTAACATATAGGCTATTGATCTTCCCTCTTTATTATTCACTACTTCTTCATATTCATTGCATGAAAGATTTTCTCACCTATGAATAATGATGGTCTTACATTTTTTTCTATATACAAGAAAATACAGAGTGCACAAAATTAGTAAAATAAGAGAGTTTATTAGTTGAAAGGAGGTGTTCTTTTTGGTGGAGCTTTAAACTCAACTCTTGTTCAGAGTTTGTTAAGTTATACTTTGTGAGAAGGCTATTGTATCCTGAAGGGGACAAACCAAAAAGATTATTATTGAACCAGTGAAAACATTTACTACAATGAACTTGAATTTCCTTACAGAGAGATATATTTATGCTTTAGTCAAGAAGAAGACTATTGTATTTTCTTCATTTTTTAGTATTTTTAATTATAACTTTTGTAATATTTCACCAACAAAAGGTAATTCTATAATTTACCACATATTGTGCTGGTAACGTAGTTGATGACGTTAGTATTGACAGAACATTTTCTAGAAAATTGTATTTATTGATTAAAAAAAAATTCAATGACTGCGAGTACTTGTGTTCGATTTTTAATAATACATCAAAAGCTTAAGCAGTTTAAAATTTATAAAAGCAAAACAATTGTTTTTTCTTTTTTTTGACAAAAGTTTCTTTTAATTTGGAAAGGAGATATAGAAAGCCAAATGCCTAGGAGTGTGTAGAAGTGGGAATGGGACGCGTGGGAAGTTAATGCATGCTAGGATTTTTTTTTTTAAAATATTATTATTTATTAAGGATGACACTAATAGAAATGAAATAATAATTTGATGTGGACTGCCAAGTGTTCTTCTGTCACTTGGTAAGATTAGAAGAGGAAATCTCCCTCTTCTTTTTAATAAAAAATTAATAATAATATATAACTTTCTTTTAAATTTAGAATTTCAATTTTTTTATTAAAATAAGTTTAAAAACTATAGCTGCATTTATAGAAACACCGGGAGGCAGCACTTTTTTATATATGATTTTATTTTATTTTTTGGTTTTGTACAATTAATTATTTGAAATTAGAGATTTTTAAAAAAAAATTGAACTAAATAGGTAACCATCAATATGATTGAAAAAAGATATCAAAACTTGAATTTTAAACTACTGTGAAAAGTTAAAGTAACTCTAAAATCTTAAACATTTAAAAGTACAACCTAAATAAATGACAGATATAATGGTGTTGAAACAAACCTATTAAAGAAATGCATTAATGATAATAACATCGTCATTTGTTATTTAAATTATGCTCAACTTAACTATTAAGAAAAAAAATAAAGTAACTGCAAAATTTAAATTATTAAAAAAGATGGGAGAATTAAAAGCAACTGCTAACTAATTAGATCTAAGTCTTGAGCTAAAAACTAACATGTCTTAACCAAAGGTCGAGGGTTCGATCTTGGGTATAGAGAAAACTCTGTTGGGAGTGCTGTCACCTTAATGGGTCCTGCAACGCATAATCAGGATTAGTCAGAATTCCAATACGGACATAGGAAACCAAAAAAAAAAACTAACATGTCATTTTTTAATGCTGCCACTTGGCAATTTCCTGAGTAAGAATTTCTTGCTATTTATTAGACTAGTCTAGGTATGTGCGCACATGTACATTGCAAATTCATTGATCACTATAAAGTATATAAAAAAATTACTATTAAAAATTAGTAACTAACTTTAAATATTAATTTTTCCTTTGAGGTTAATTTCACATAAGATACACATATATTAATAGTCTAAGAAAGATATTAAAAGAAAGCTTAATGAGATCTGATAAGGTGTGAGACTTCTGATGAGATCTTCCCCTTCCATAATAAATGAGTACGTAATGAGATTTTTCTCTTCCACAATACAGGAAATTTATCTTCTTGCTCCTTTAATTTTTCTTTCAATCTTCAATTGATTCTCCATTGTGTTTGCAAATTTGGGTCTATCAATTCGAAGTATATAACGTTATACATAAATTGAGGATCAATACTTCTGTGTCGGTATCTTGGAAAAATAATAATTTTAAAGTGCAGTAAAAGATTTAGTCTTAATTTTAGTTCTCAAATGCTCCCACTCTTAAGGTTACAGTATATTATTTCAAAAATAAAGAATTGCTAGCGTTAAATTTTTTTCTGAAACTTCCATTCATTTTTTCAATCTGTTAGTAGATACTACTCACTGGAATATTTCTTATTGCCTTGCCACCGAAGATTTGTTCAATGTTGATATATTGTAGTAATTCACTAATATTATGTCAATGAAATTCAATATAATACTGAATTTCTTATCCTCCATTGCACGCAACATAAGAATGCTTTTGAAGGAGGTTTCGATCATGCTTATATTAGCCTACTCGTGCTCATCACCCTCCACCTCAAAATTGAAGACAAATACCTTAAAGTTAAGAATTATTCTAGTTAAAAAAGAATTTCAAGCAGTGCTTTAGTCATTCTTGTTGATGTCCTTCCCATGCTTTTCATAATCAATTTAATGAAGTTCTCCATAACTCTCGAGTCCAAATTCAATCCTACAATGAAGAAATCGTCAATATGGATATACGAAAACGTGCTCTAACCAATTAGATAAAAGGAAAAAAAACCTTGAACTTCTGTAACCTTGTTTTATTTGCACTTGTCTGTATTTATTAAATAGTATCAGATTTCTTAAAATGGTATCTCATTGAATTGAAAGTGTGATCCTTCTTCGGGCAATTTTTTATTGTCTTTATGATGCTTAGTCCGTTGACTTAACATGACAGTTTTCAATTTTTGTAATTGTATGAAATGTGCTTAACACTCTACCCTTCTTTTTACCAATTTATTGTCTTTGCCATTAGTATTGCATGGCTACTGCTCATACAGAGGAAGAAAAGGTGCAACGAAGAGATAGATCGTACCTTTTGTGATTGTACGGAGGAACAATATTTTCCGACAAGTTTGTGAATAAATGTAGTGCAGATTTTTTGATTGACATGGGTGACTTATCCGCAATGTCTCTACTTTTGTTTATGTCATGCGTCGATGGGGAAGTAAAATATTCAATTTATATGCACTAAATAAGACAATTCTTCAATTTGGTGTGGATACGAAAAAATCATAAATTACATTATGTGCTACAAGGATATTCATTAATTACATCATGTGTGACATGCATATTCAAAGGGTAACAATACTAAAAAAACAAAAAGAGGAAAACCGACCACAAAAATTGACCACACATTTTTCGACCATAAAATCGATCAAAATTTTGGTCGGAAAAGTAGTGGTAGCTTTTTAAAAAATGACCACAAATGGTCGGTTTTTTAAAAATATATATATTCATTTTTAAAATTTATTATATTTTATTTAAATGAAAAATTAATTTTAGGAAAAAATAAGCCGACAATATAGACAAAACCAACCACTTGTGATCATTTTATTATTAAAAAAAAAAAATCGACCACATGTGGTCGGTTTTTTGCAATATATATATATATA
>NC_061117.1:34996894-35020114 GCF_002878395.1 Capsicum annuum
AAAAAAAAATTGAAAACTCAAATACTGCATGCAACCACAACAAATATATAGAGCAGTAACCAAAATAAAAATACAACAACAAAATAAAAAACAAATGAAAAATTTCAAAAGTGTACAACACATACAAAATATCCAACAAAAGTGAGTACGAAAATACTACAACAATAGTTTCAATCAACAAAATGTCTAAATTTAAAGTACAAGACATACAAAAATCACAAAAATAGCAGTCATTATCATTGAATTCGTCCTCATTTTCCATATCGTCATCCGTGCTGAAATCATCCAGGGGGCCTAGACCTTTTGTAGCTCGAATTGCACCGCTAGGACACAGAGAAATAACCCCCCTCCCCCAGTTTGAATGAAAGAACTGAACTGCTGCTGCAGGATCCTAATTTGTGATGTCGTTGCCTCCTCCGTCTTTTTCTGCCTCACACTCTATTCAACATACCTCTGTATCTGTTCAGCAAGCTTTTTGGTGAGTTAAGAAACCGTATTTTGTAGTCTTACAATGGTTTCTGCATCAACCGTATTATGTATATACAATACTTGGCCGTTGGAGCCATCACGTCTATTAACAAAACACCACCTTGACTGTACATTAGGTCTACAAAGCCTCTAGACAATACACCGAGTTTAAATAAGGTCGGGACATACCCCGCCATATAACTAACTTTTATACAATACCAAAAGTGATTGGATATGACACGAAAAGTCCCAAAGCAAACTGGAGCTCACCAAAAGCAGTTGGATATCCTGTCTCCTACTTGTGTAATGTATGACCTGAGGTACCTGTGCCTGTAGCATGAAATGCAGGTTCCCCGTGGGGGACGTCAGTACAAAATTTATACTGAGTATGTAAGTTGTAGATAATCACATATGATATAGGAGCTCAATAGAAATCAGAAACAAATGAATAAATCGTAATATGAGTGGACCATACTTACTAGAACTTGTGACAACCTGTACATTGTATTTATTCAATCACTTTACCTTCGTTCTTATCATCTTTGTAATCACTACTGTACTGTACTATGACCATTAGGCTGCCTCCAGTATATATCAACTGGGATCGACCCATGATAGGCTTATGTCCCTGGGATACCACCCATAAACATATAAATAGGGATCGACCCATGATAGGCTTATGCCCCTGGGATACCACCAGATAAGAGAGAACTTCCATCACTTAGTTCAATTAATCTTTGAGATTGTTATTTTGGTCGCCACCATATTTTTGATACTTTGAAAAAATGATACATCAATAAGAGACATATAAATAGACTATCAATGCAATAACAATGAAGTAAGAACTCATTGGCACATCAATGAAGTGTTTTGGAGTCATCAATGCCATAACAATGAAGTAGGAACTTATTAGCACATCAATGAAATGTTTTGGAGTCATTAATAGCACATGGATCTTGTTTGAGTAACCGAATACCTTCTGACATTCATTAGTGCAATAAACATGTAAGATTTGGAAAACAAGTAAGTATTGGAATGTCTTGACATCTTGTAGGGTGGAAACAAGTTCATTGGTAACGTAGGACGTCATACAAAATCATTGTAGAGAACATGTTACTGAATAACTTTGGAAACTTTCTTAATAGAACAATTGTTTACTTTCATGCCAAAGATATGGTATAGAGTATGCTTTACATACCTGACTGTCAACCTTCAATACTAGTCCCAAATGGACTTCCCGTCTTTTCGGATTACTTATCTACAATGAACATATATAGCAATCTATTATTAGCAACCAAACGTCACAATTCAATTATTTGAATTAACCAAACTAGTGGTTAAGTAGTAAGACTTAATTACACCATAAAGGGTGTCACTTTAACCCTCTTATACTCCAATTACATTCACACGCCATGCATATTCATACAACATCCTCCAATATCAAGTTTGGATTCATTTATCCTTCCAACCAATCCATTAAACCAAATTGAGCCATAGACATAAATAATCATCGATTCAATAGTATATCACCATATCCACCTTCCATAACTCAATTACCATATCCACCTTCCATAACTCAATTACCATATCCACCTTCCATAATTCAATACAACCAAATCATGCAAAATAGTCCATAACTCTATTTCCATCACCTTTCAATAACAACTCATACATATAATCCTCTATCACACATATACATATGGAAAAGAACAAAGGAAAACCATAATCATACCTTAGAATTCACCTCTTGATTATGCAATCCTGTTTGCACAAATAATAGGTGTCGTTCGAAGCTCTCGAGATGACAAACACAGTTATTGGATTACTTTAGAATTTCTACGGTTGAATCAAAAGTAATTTAAAGGTCAAATTTGTCTAGGGTTTGTTCTTCCTCAATGATTGATGATAAAAATGAGTTTTTGAACTCATATACATGTATATATACACATATTCCCATCCATAATATAATAGGAAATTACCAAAATGCCTTTAAAATTTAAATAATGTCAAATCTGTCCTTTGGTGGACTGTTTTGATAAGCTAAAGTAGATCGACCATAACTCTTTGCTCCGATATCGGATTTGGGTGGAATTGGTATCGTTGGAAGGATAATTCAAAGGGATTTCATTTCATATAAATTAGGCCACCCAGTTCATCCTGTACAAGGAGTTCTGGTCGTTTGAAGTTGACCCTAAAAATCTATTTTGATAGGCTGAAGTAAAACGAGTATAAATCCTTACTCAGACGTTAGATTTGGATGAAACCAATTGCATTGGAAAGAAAACTCAAAGATCTTTCTTTTCATATGTCGCAGCTCTCCCAGTTCATTATATTAAGTGAGTTATGATTGTTCGAAGTTGACCAAAAAATTTGGCTGGCCTCAGTAGTTTGTGTGCAAGAAATTTTCCTGCACATTTACTATTCCCAAATATCCCGGCCACCATTTTATAGTTTCGAACGTGCTCGATTATATCCGAAACCTATCCGTTTTTGGAAATATTTATATCATTGGAAAGCTTATTCAATAACCTTCGCATGGAACCATCGATGGGCAAATTCTGGTATAAATGAAATAATAAAAAAAATTAATTTCATATAAATAAGACCAATACACGTACTTGAATACGGGGTGTTACATCCTTCCCCCCTTTAGGACATTCGTCCTCAAATGTTAGCGTAGTTATTCAACTGAAACAAGTTCAAGTCCATTATTAATATTCACATCATCACATAAATACTATGCATATATAAAAAAAAACTTACTTATTAATGTTCTAACTCTATTTCTTGAACTTTCTCTTCATCTTTGAACAAATGAGGGTACTTAGATTTCATTGTTTCCTTAGCTTCCCAAGTAATCTCTTCCCTTTGACGATTTCTCCAACGTACTTTCACAGATGCTATCTCTTTATTTCTCATCTTCTTAACTTGACGATCTAGAACAGAAATAGGCACTTCCTCATAGGTAAGATCTTCCGCAACTTGCACATCATCAGTAGAAGTGATATGTGATGGATCTCCGATGCACTTTTGAAGCATTGACACATGAAATATCGGATGTACTGATGAGAGCTCTTGGGGTAGCTCTAACTCGTATGCAACTTGTCCAAACCTTCGAGTGATCTTATACGGGCCTATATAACGTAGACTCAAATTCCCTTTCTTGCCAAATCTCATTATCCCTTTCATTGGTGATACCTTCCAAAATACCCAATCACCTATAGAAAACTCTAGCCCTCTCCTTCTACTATCCGCATATGACTTGTGTCGACTTTGGGCTGTTTTCAGTCATTTCTGAATTACTTTAACCTTCTCTATGGCTTGATAAACAACATCTAGTCCGAACAAAAGAGTTTCACCCACTTCGAACCATCCTATTGGTAATCTACGCTTCCTTCTATATAAAGCTTTATATGGTGCCATTTTGATACTTGAATTATAGCTATTATTGTAGGCAAACTCAATAAGAGGTAAATGATCATCCCAGTTGCCCTTAAAATCTATTACACAAGCTCGTAGCATATCTTCAAGTGTTTAGATGGTACGTTCTGCTTGTCCATCTGTTTGAGGGTGAAAAGTTGTACTCAACTTCACTTGTGTTCCCAAACACCTCTAAAAATACTTCCAAAAGTTTGCGGTAAATTGGGTTTCCTTATCTGATATAATAGAGATTGGCACTTCATGTAATCGGACTATCTCTTTAATGTACAGCTTCGCATACTCTTCAACTGTGTAAGTGGTCCTAACTGGTAGGAAATATGTGGATTTGGTAAGCGTATCAATAATCACCCATATAAAATCAAACTTTCGGGATGTACAAGGCAAACCAATAATGAAATCCATGTTGATCATGTCCCACTTCCATCTTAGAAGATCAATGCATTGCATATAACCTCCGAGTTTTTGGTGCTCAACTTTAACTCTTTGACAATTTAGACATTCAGCTACAAATTATACAATGTTCTTCTTCATGTCATTCCACCAATGCATATCTTTCAAATCTTGATACATTTTGGATGATCCTGGATGAATGGAATACCTTGAATAATGTACCTCTGTCATAATCTTCTTCTTTAGCCCGTCTATATCCAACACACATAATCAGTTTTGGCACTGAAGTACTCCTTCTTGCATAAGCTCAAATGCCTTGGTCGCACCACTCTGAACGTTCTCCTTAAGAAGTAATAAAATAGGATCTGCATATTGCTTCTCTTTTACTTCAGCTACTAATGAAGATTCCACAGCATTATGTACGATAAGCTCTTTATCCAGAGTTTCAAGAAGGCGAACTCCCAAACTAGCTAACTGGTGAAGATCTTTAATCATCCCTTGACTTTCTATAGGCGCCATCATAGCCTTACGACTTAGCACATTAGCAACCACATTTGCTTTTCCTGGATGGTACAAGATATCAACATCGTAGTCCTTTAATAGTTCAATCCATCTCCGTTGCCTTAAATTTAGATCCTTCTCATTAAAAATATATTGCAAGCTCTTATGGTCAGTATATATATCAACATGAACCCCATATAAGTAGTGGCGCCATATCTTTAAAGCAAAAATAACTGTTGCCAGCTCAAGATCGTGTGTAGGATAATTTTTCTCATGTGGCCACAATTGTCTAGAAGCATATGCTATTACCTTACCATGTTGTATCAATACACATCCTAATCCAATTTTGAAAGCATCACAATACACTGTATACCCTTCGGTGCCTTCTGGAAGTACCAACACGGGTGTAAAAATCAACTTGTTCTTTAAATCTTGAAAACTCTTCTCACAGGCATCATTCCATTGGAATTTGGATGCTTTATGGGTTAGCTTGGTTAAGGGTGCTGAAATGAAAGAAAAGCCTTCAACAAACCTTCTATAATAACCGGCCAACCTGAGAAAACTATGAATCTCCGTAGGCGTTGTGGGTCTTGGCCAGTTCTTCACAGCTTCTATCTTTTGAGCATCAACTTTTATCCCTTCACTAGATACGATATGACCCAAAAATGCCATCGACTTTAACCAAAACTCACATTTAGAGAACTTTGCATAAAGCTTACAATCACGAAGAGTCTGTAATGCCTGTCTTAAGTGATTGGCATGGTCCTCTTCTGATCTAGAATAAACTAGAATATCATCTATAAAAACTATCACAAATACATCCAGGAATGGCTTAAACACCCTATTCATCAAATCCATAAAAGTTGCGGGTGCATTTGTTAGCCCAAATGACATAACTGGAAACTCATAATGATCATACCGTGTTCAAAAAGCTGTCTTGGGTATATATCCTTATTTTTGACCCTCACTTGGTGGTAACCTAACCTCAAATCAATCTTAAAAAAGCACTTGGCACCCTGTAACTGATCAAATAAATCATCAATTCTTGGGAGAGGATATTTATTCTTAATAGTCACCTTATTCAATTGTCGATAATCAATACACATCCTCAGCTAGCCATTCTTTTTGTGCACAAATAACACTGGTGCTCCCCAGGGGGACATACTAGCCCTTATGAATCCCTTATCTAGCAAATCTTTCAATTGCTCTTTCAATTCTTGTAATTCTGCTGGGGCCATTCTATACGGAGGAATGGAGATTGGTTGGGTGCCTGGTATTACATCAATACCAAACTCTACTTCTCATTCAGGAGGCAAACCTGGAAGATCTACAGAAATACATTAGAAAATTCATTTACCATCGTAACAGCGTAAAGAGTTGTTGGCTCCGCTTCTGTATCCCTTACTCTAACTAAATGATATATGTATCCCTTGGAAATCATTCTTCTTGCCTTAAAATAAGAAATAAATCTACCTCTTGGCGCGCTAATTTCACCTTTTCATTCAAGGACTGATTCATTTGGAAAATAGAAATATACTTTTTTCGTGCAGTAATCAATTGTGGCATAACAAGACGCCAACCAGTCCATACCCATTATAACATCAAAATCTATGATTTCTAACTCCACGAGATCATCCATCGTATCACGACCACAAATAATTACTATGCAGTTTCGGTAAACCCTTCTAGCTATAATAGATTCCCCAACCGGTGTGGACACTTCAAATGGCTTAACTAACAGTTCAGGTATTCTTTTTAACTTTCCAGCAACCAATAGAGTAACATAAGATAATGTAGAATCAGGATTAATTAAGGCATATACATCGAATGAAAAGATAGACAATGTACCTGTAACCATATCTGAGGAAGCCTCTAAATTCTATCAATCCGCTAGAGCATACGTACGATTTTGAGCCCTGCTAGAACTCGTGGCTCCTCTATCACTTCTAACACGACCCATTGGTTGTGCACCCTTTCCTGAATAAGGCATCGATGATGATGATACAACAAATGACCCCGTAGGTCGTGCCATACCCCCTATGCTTCTTTATGGGCATTCTCTCATCATATGCCTTGACATATCGTACCAAAAGTAAACATTGGTCCCCAGCCAACATGCGCCCAAATGATACCTTCCACATTTATTGCATGGCTCTCGAGGAGGTATCGATTGGCTCATATTCCCTTGCCCTTGGTACCCCATTGTCCATGAACTCTGACTCTCACTTCTGTGCCCAAATTGATTTCCTCTGGACCCTTGGAACTGTGGTGGGGCACTAGCTGCAGAATAAGAAGATAATGGCCTAGGTGGTCTAGCAGAAAACTGTGGTCTGAACCCTCCTTGGGATGCCATGAACTGCCCTGTAGATCTGGCCCTCTTGGAATATCCTTTTTCTAATTCCTGTGTTCTTCTCCTCTACCTCTGATCTTCTATTTTCTGTGCAAAAGCTTGGATCCTCATGATGTCCATATCTTTGTTCAAAGCGGTAATAGTACAATCTCTAACCAGATATGGATCCAGCCTATCCACATATTGATGAACTCTGTCATCCATAGTAGCTACAACATTAGGAGCATATCTCGACAAGGAATTAAATCAGAGACTGTACTCCCTCACGCTCATATTCCCCTGATGAAGGTTTAAAAACCGATTTGCATGAGCCTGACGAATCTCTAATGGAAGATAATGATCAAGAAATGCCTCTTTGAACTCTTTCTAAGTAGCTGGGGGTGCATCAAAACCCCTAGATCGTTTCCAGTCCTCGTACAACTATATAGCCTCCCCTTTGAATCTATACGATGCTAACTCCATGCCTCTCTACCTGTTACATGCATAACATCTAAGGCCCTTTGAATTTGATCAATAAAGTCCTGTGGGTCCTCGTTAAGGTCTGATCCAGTAAAAGTGGGAGGATCCATCTTAAGAAAATCCTGTGTTCGAAGGCTAGCCGCTCTATCTGTACCACTAGGACCTGTGGTAGGAATGGCTTGCTCTTGAGCTTACCCAGCAACTATATGAGTTAAAAGATGCACTACATTTCTAAGATCTTGATCAGCAGCATTAACAGGTGGCTCTGGGGATATAGTTCTCCTCCCCCTTATTTTTTCCGAAGTGGAAGAAGTTTCTGATTCATGCTCAGCTGGAGCCTCACTTTGATTAGCTGGTATAGTGGGTAACTTACTAGTCCCCTCTCCGGTAGCCACATCTACTTGTTTACCGGTATTCTTGCTTCTGGTAACTGGCATCATTACTATAAAAAGAGAAACAAATAGATTCAGTGGTCAACTATGACTTCATATACAATATAGGCTCTATCGCATGATCTAAGACATGAAGAAAAGAAACAATTCCTAAATGTCCATAGCCTCCTGTTTATAGATACGGTGCACGACACACTGATAAACAAGACTCTACGTAGACACGGCTTTGTAGACTCATTAGGACGAACTTCTCTGATACCACTTTTGTCACGCCTCAAATCCTATTGGGGCAGACTGGCACCCGTAACCGAGGAGGCCCGGGAGAACCAGCTCATAACCTTATACTTCCCATGCATACCTCTATGATAACCCAAAATTTGGACGATATCATTTCCCATATAAAAGGAAATAATCACCTGTATAAGCTCGAGCACACACACATATATATATATACAATACTTGGCCATTGGAGCCATCACGTCTATTAACAAAACACCACCTTGACTGTACATTAGGTCTACAAAGCCTCTAGACAATACACAGAGTTTAACTAAGGTCGGGACACACCCCTCCATATAACTAACTTTTATAAAATACCAAAAGTGATTGGATATGACACGAAAAGTCCCAAAGCAAACTGGAGCTCACCAAAAGCAGTTGGATATCCTGTCTCCTACTTGTGTAATGTATGACCTGAGGTACCTGTGCCTGTAGCATGAAATGCAGGTTCCCCGTGGGGGACGTCAGTACAAAATTTATACTGAGTATGTAAGTTGTAGATAATCACATATGATATAGGAGCTCAATAGAAATCAGAAACAAATGAATAAATCGTAATATGAGTGGACCATACTTACTAGAACTTGTGACAACCTGTACATTGTATTTATTCAATCACTTTACCTTCGTTCTTATCATCTTTGTAATCACTACTGTACTGTACTGTGACCATTAGGCTGCCTCCAGTATATATCAACTGGGATCGACCCATGATAGGCTTATGTCCCTGGGATACCACCCATAAACATATAAATAGGGATCGACCCATGATAGGCTTATGCCCCTGGGATACCACCAGATAAGAGAGAACTTCCATCACTTAGTTCAATTAATCTTTGAGATTGTTATTTTGGTCGCCACCATATTTTTGATACTTTGAAAAAATGATACATCAATAAGAGACATATAAATAGACTATCAATGCAATAACAATGAAGTAAGAACTCATTGGCACATCAATGAAGTGTTTTGGAGTCATCAATGCCATAACAATGAAGTAGGAACTTATTAGCACATCAATGAAATGTTTTGGAGTCATTAATAGCACATGGATCTTGTTTGAGTAACCGAATACCTTCTGACATTCATTAGTGCAATAAACATGTAAGATTTGGAAAACAAGTAAGTATTGGAATGTCTTGACATCTTGTAGGGTGGAAACAAGTTCATTGGTAACGTAGGACGTCATACAAAACCATTATGGATCACATGTTACTGAATAACTTTGGAAACTTTCTTAATAGAACAATTGTTTACTTTCATGCCAAAGATATGGTATAGAGTATGCTTTACATACCTGACTGTCAACCTTCAATACTAGTCCCAAATAGACTTCTCTTCTTTTCGGATTACTTATCTACAATGAACATATATAGCAATCTAGTATTAGCAACCAAACGTCATAATTTAATTATTTGAATTCACCAAACTAATGGTTAAGTAGTAAGCATTAATTACACCATAAAGGGTGTCACTTTAACCCTCTTATACTCCAATTACATTTACATGCCATGCATATTCATACAACATTCTCCAATATCATATGAATGGAATTCCACCAAAGTGTTTTCCATATGTAACTCTTTCCTTGACCTACAAGTAGTAATACCCTGATAAAGAATGGAAACACTCAAGGATGAACTCTCTTGGCTCCTTTTATTACTCCCCTTCTTTAGTGAACACTTATCATAGTGGAAAATTTCTCCATGCATAACTTTGGTCTATCAAGTGGATTGGAAATTTCTAAGAAAGACTTTCCATCGTAGGGAAGGATTCCAACACTCACAACTAAACCTTTCTTGTTGTATTGACCAAGCATCAAGTGGAATGTATGACATGCTCCACATTTCAAGAGGTTACCGGGGTCAAATGAGAGAAGTAGCCATCGATATGAATTTTTGCCATACTCACTTTCCCCCATGGAGTCATCCCTAAAATTAGGCACACCCTTTAGGCCTCCATTACCAATACCATGAACAAAAAGAGGGTAGAGAAAGGTGTTACACAAATCAACTACAAATTTAGTGTTCTCATGCATGCACTCATTACTAGTTTCAAGACCCTCACTATGATCATGCTCAACATAAGAAACACATAAAGAAGAAGTAGATGGAATTTCTACACATGTTTCACCTCTTCTTTCAAATGGGTAGTCCTCACTTAGATACAAACCACCATGAGCATAAAAAGAATCATGATCAAAAGCAGTTTTACAAGAACAAGCATCATTCGGGTTTCCCAAACTTTCAAGCAAAACAAGATCATTTTTACCCGATTGATCATTTTCCACTTCACTACTTCTATAAGCAAAAATAAGACTTTCATATACAACATATGCTCAAAGAATAATCTACAATTTCATGAACAACTCTACCAACATCTTCACTAACTTAAGACTCGTCAAGCACACCATACACATGCTCAAGTAGTGGACTATATTTAGGAGTAAGTTGACCATCATTCACACTCTCTCTAGTTATTAGCAACACACATACCAACGTAGACTCACCATGGCTTTCACAAGGGTCAACTAGTGTGTGAATACTCTCATTACTTGGAAATAGAACCTCACTCATGTTACAAGTGCTAGCACTAGGTGGACACAAATCGTTCTTACGAGAAGAATCAATTTTGTCATATATAGGATCAACTAATGCTTGCATACTTACAACAAGAATTTGATCGTCATGCAAGCTAGTAGTACCAAGAGTATCACAAAGGGAAGATTCATGCACTTTTGCACTAGGCAAAACCGTAAGTACACTCATTTGACTATTACTAGCCTCATCACAACATTCTACATTTATAGGAGTGTATGAAGTAGTATTTTTACCTCATAGCTCACATGAGCTACAGCCTTCACCTTGGCATGGGTCGGGACAACCCACTTCTTTCTTCGAGAAGCTCTCATCACAAAGTGTTTGGACAAGAGGAATTGGATTTGTTGGGAAAAGTTTGGGTATCAATTAGCGTAGCTTTTCAACATGTTGTTTCATATCTTCAAGATTTTCATTGAAGCTATCGCACATGGCATTGAATTTATTTATATCCATGATACCTAAAAAGAGACAACAAAAAAGAAAACAAACAAGTTAGTTCAAAAAGCCTCACCACACTCTCACTCTTTCATTACCTCACTCATAGCTTTACAAGTGTTATAAGCCGGCTAAGAATCCCATAAGGAGTCGAAGGTTGAGCCTACTCTTGTCCGGAATAGATTTTGGTTTGAAACTCAAACAAATATCGTAGGACTTAAGTCAATGAACTAACAACGATTCTAAAATGACAAAACCACACAAATAACGCTAACACAAACAAACGGACTCAAGACTAACTTACAATCTAGTAGGAGAGTACTAGCTTGTCAATTAGTATTAGAATCAACAAACGAAACTAAGAAACAATAATAAGAGACTAACAAATCAAAATTTTGAGCCAAAATTGACGTGTGAACAGTAACTTGATGACGTGGCAGTCCACTACTGGTTCGATTTTTATCAAGTTGTTATTTTTCAATTTTCAAGTCTTGGTCAATTTTTCAATTTGGATTGTTGGAATTTGGTTAAAAGGAGGGAATACAAGTCTTGGAGCCTTATTCAAATTTCAATACTGGACTTTTCTTATACTTCTCCTTAAAACATGGGTCCTTGAATCATAGAAAGTGGTTGTTAAAGTCTTTGGTAGTTGAGAAGTCTTTCAAGACTAACAAATCCTAAACCTCTTTTCTTCACCTTTATGGATCTAAATTGCACTTTATCTTCAACAACATATGAAGGTGGTGACGAACATCAAGAACAACCACAACATTCACCAAGAACAACAACAATAATTTCATGAACAACTAACAACAATCCACACGGCTAACTCCAAATCTATAATACAATGTTTTCAACTCACAGCCAAGGCTACTACAATTTCACAAAACGTTCTTAGGCCACCAATTAGCAACAATATCAAGTGGTCAAGCTTAGAACAAGAACAACATTCATCATCCAATTTCACAACAACAACAATATTCACCGATGGACGGCTAAGTTCAAGTTCACAACAACAACATCAACAATTAAAGTTGATACTTAGATATAGATTCAATGTGTTAGTGAAGAACAAAACTAACACTAGAAACATTCCAAACAAATAAAAATCTTGGCCAATACACAACAAGAACACAATTTTCGATCAAGAACAACAATGGACAGATTTGCTTCCTTTTGTTTTTTTTTATTTTCTAACTTCCTTTTTTATATTTTTCTAGCAAGCCCAAGATTTGATTCAAAATGATATGATACAAACTTGGTACGTACCAAAAAAGACTCAAAACAGTCCATAAATACAATGCAAAACTGAGAGCTCAAGAGACCAAGTCTCCGCCAACAACAAGGACACGAGATGGACACAATAACAAGGTGTATTAACACCTATTTCCAACGAACAACAAACTAACAAGGAGATTACAAGATGATAACAACAATAGGATAACAATAACAACAACACGGTTACAAGATACAAAACAATCAAACAACGATTTACAAGAAAAGTAAAGATAGATAGTGTGACATACACTATCACATAAACTAAGAACCTAAGTGTGTTTCAAACACAAAGACCATTAACTAATGTAATAAGAACACCTATACTCTTCGGTGGACACAAGAGGGACCTCAATCTCTCAACCACCCAACGTTCCAAGCCATGATCAAACAACACAAGTGAATCCACACTTGGTTGAAACCTAATTTCGGGTTTGCCTCCAAAAGGGAGAGAACTTTGTGTTTAAATGTCTTTCAAGACTTACAACATTATCAAAATCTACTAGTAAATGACCTAAAATATTCTAAATATAATAGGTTACAAAATAGAATACAAAATGAACAAAAGGTCCCCTTAAAGAGTGAATAACAAAGGTGCCCTTAGAGTATGTATGGACGGTTTTGGTGTGTAATTGGGCCCTCCTTTGCGCTGCACTTGCACATTCCAAGTCTCGGGTCAATTCACTCTCGCACTCATCCATCTTCGTGATCATGCTCTTATCAGAGATAAGGGTGTCATTTGCATAAGAACTAAAACTCTTTAAAAGAGTCATGACATACGCTTCTTTAATTCCAAAAAAATAGATCCAAATTCATCATGCGAGAAGGCATCTAAGGAGGCTTTCTATTGTTCTTTTATTGTGTTTGTACTTTGTACATATACTTGTGCAATTGAAACTAAGATCACAAAGCAGGGAAATCATTTTAATATTTCTTCTTGAAACTAAAAACCATCTGTCATTTTACAGAAAATTCTTAATAAGATTAATGGTGCAGGTTTATCTCTTCTTAATGCTTCACTTATTTTCTAAATTACCTTTATGTCTCTACTATATTCTCAGTAAACTAAATATGATTAAGGAGAAACTAAATTCCCAAATATATAATAGAAATTCGTGGTTTAATTAAATTATTCATTTCAAGTAATCTAAAGGAGGTATTCATTGCATTACTTTCTTGTTTTACTATTTAACTCAGTTGCACCTTTGAAAGATGCTTCATCCTAATATAGTTGTGTTTAATATATTGTTTAAAAGAATAGACAAACTAAAATTGAACCAAAAAATAGACAAATTTTTGAAGAAATTCAGAAGCAAAGCCAAAAATCGTTGTAAGAAAGAAAGAAAAGGAGGCCAAAATTCACCAGATGCGACTCTTGGATTCGGATAACTCACACCAAAGAATTTCCAATGATGACATTTGGTACTAAGGCACTACAACAAATCACCCCCCGAGTATGTTAACGACACTTTTAAGGAAGTTGTTTATTATAGGAAAATTTGAAAAGGAATCTTGGAGTCGGATAATCTGTAAGAGTTGAAAATTTGCACCAACAAATGAAATAGAGATATAATTAAATGAACTAAAAGCTTTATACCTAATCCTTGGTGATTCTCTTCAAACTCATTTTTTCATGTCTGCAGTCGTGCTCTTTTCGACATACTCTATGGATCTGCTTGTGCAAAAGTAATTGCTTTTCTCACCTAATTCTGGTGCTATTTTCTTGGTCTTATAATTTTGATTTAGGGTTCTATATTTAAGATATCAGTATGTTGTTAGTAGGTAAAGAAGCCTTGTAATCAGTATCCATGGATATGAATGTTCAAAATATACGTCTTGCAATTGATATTCCAACTTCAAGTATATGCCCATCTTTCAATCTCTTGCCCAAATCTTTTTTTATGCTTCAATTATGTGTTTACAACAGGAAATTATCCAAATATGGATGACTTGACATATTTGATCCAATAAGAAATGTCTTTAAATAAAAAAAATTTAAATATAGTACAAGTACTATTTTGTCCTTCTACACCTCAAATATATTTTTTTAATTTTTCATACTTATTTGTCCATTAAATTTTATTTTTTATTATTTTCACTTTTTATGTTTTCCTTTAATTTTAATATTCTATTTTTTATTTTTTTTCTTTTTTTATTTTTCCTTTTAATTTTATTATTCTATTTTTTATTATTTTTACTTTTTATTTTTTATTTAATTTTATTTTGATGTTTTAATTTAGTTGTCTCAATTTTTATTTTTTTCACTTTTTTCTTTTTTCTCAAGCATTATCTATTTCTTTTTTTTTTCTTTTTTTAGTTCATTTGTTTTTAACCTCTATTTTTCTTTTATTTTTTATTTTTATCAGTTCTCTTTTTTCCCCTCATTTTTCTCAAACTTTATTTTTATGTTTTCCTCTCATTTTTTTATTTTCTACATTATTTTAATTCTTCGGTTTTTTCTTAATCTTTATATTTTTCTTGTCTTTTTTTTCTTACTATTTTTTTTTATTTTTCTATTTTGTTTGATCTTTTTTTCTTTTTTCTGTTCTCTTTTTCCCTCATTTTTCTCAAACTCTATTTTTATTTTTCCTCTCATTTTTATTTTTCTCAATTTTTTTAATTCTTCTCTTTTTTCTTGATCTTTATTTTTTTCTTTCCTTCTTTTCTCTATCTGTTTTTTTATTTCTTTATTTTGTTTGATCGTTTTTTTCTTTTTTCTCAACTTCTATTATATTTTGCTAATAAATTAAAAATTAGATAATCCACAAAGGTATCTTCTTTTTTTGGCATCAAAACAAATTTAAGGACATGAATTGTTGTTATGAAGTTCTTTGAAAATTCTTGAGATAAGTCGTGCCTCTAAGGTGAGAGTTGTCGAATATCTTATAGATAAAGGCATAATGTGGTAGTGTCAACTCTTACCCGTGGGGCATAATTTATTAATTGAAAGTCCTTGAGCTAAGTCTTGCCTCTAAGGCAAGAGTTGTAGAACATTCCATAAATGAAGACATAACATGGTAGTGTCAACTCTTGCCTGTGGGGCATAATTTGTAGTTTGAAAGTCTTTGAGCTAAGTCTTGCCTCTAAGGCGAGAGTTGTAGAACATCTTATAAATGAAAACATAGTGTAGTAGTGTCAACTTTTGCCTGTGGGGCATAATTTATAGTTTGAAAGTCCTTGAGCTAAGTCTTGCCTCTAAGGCAATAGTTGTAGAACATCTCATAAATGAAAACGTAGTGTGGCAGAGTCAACTCTTGTCCGTGGGGCATAATTTGTAGTTTGAAAGTCCTTGAGTTAATTAAGTCTTGCCTTTAAAATAAGATTCGTAGAACATCTCATAAATAAAAATATAACGTGGTAGTATCAACTCTTGTCTGTGGAACATAATTTGTAGTTTGAAAATCCTTGAGTTAAGTCTTGCCTCTAAGAAAATAGTTGTAGAACATCTCATAAATGAAAACATAACGTGGTAGAGTCAACTCTTGCCCGTGGGGCATAATTTGTAGTTTGAAAGTCCCGGATTAAGTCTTGCCTCTAAGACAATAGTTGTAGAACATCTCATAAATGAAAACATAACGTGGTAAAGTCAACTCTTGTCCGTGGGGCATAATTTGTAGTTTGAAAGTCCTTGAGCCAAGTCTTGCCTCTAAGGAAATAGTTGTAGAGCATCTCATAAATGAAAATATAACGTGGTAGAGTTAACTCTTGCCCGTAGGGCATAGTTTGTAGTTTGAAAGTCCTTGAGTCAAGTTTTGCCTCTAAGGCAAGAGTTGTAGAACATTTCATAAATGAAAACATAATGTGGTAGAGTCAATTCTTACCCAAGGGGCATAATTTGTTGTTTGAAAGTTCTTGAGCTAAGTCTTTCCTCTAAGGCAATAGTTGTAGAACATCTCATAAATGAAAACATAATGTGGTAGAGTCAATTCTGACCAGTGGGCATAATTTGTAGTTTGAAAGTCCCTAAGCTA
This sequence comes from Capsicum annuum, assembly GCF_002878395.1. Classification (NCBI taxonomy): domain Eukaryota; kingdom Viridiplantae; phylum Streptophyta; class Magnoliopsida; order Solanales; family Solanaceae; genus Capsicum; species Capsicum annuum. Next base: position 35,013,456 of record NC_061117.1, read on the forward strand.
ATTAAATCTTGCCTCTAAGGCAATAGTTGTAGAACATCTCATAAATAAAAACATAACGTGATAGAGTCAACTTTTGCTCGTGGGACATAATTTGTTGTTTGAAAGTCCCTGAGCTAAGTCTTGCCTCTAAGACAATAGTTGTAGGACATCTCATAAATCAAAATACAATGTGGTATTGCCGACTTTTGCCTATGAAACATAACTTGTTGTTTGAAAGTCCTTGAGTCAAGTCCTGCCTCTAAGGCAATAGTTGTAGAATATCTCATTAATGAAAATATAACGTGGTAGAGTCAACTCTTACCCGTGGGGTATAATTTGTTGTTTGAAAGTCCCTGAACTAAGTCTTTCCTCTAAGGTAAGAGTTATAAAATATCTCATAAATCAAAATACAATGTGGTAGTGTTGACTCTTGACCATAAAACATAGCTTGTTGTTTGAAAGTCATAAGTCTTGCACCTACAATGTAGTAGTATCAACTCTTACCCATAAAACGTAGTTTATTGTTCGAAAGTCGTAAATCTTGCCTTTATAATGTGATACTGTCAACTCTTGCTCATGAGATGTAACTTGAATGGAAGAAATCAAAGAAAAGAATAAAAATAAGAAAAATTGCGAAAAAAGAAGAAAATAAAGAAAAACATTAAAAAAATAAAAACCAAAGAAAATGTAGAAATTGAGAGAATAGGAAAAAAAATAAAGGTTGATAAAAAAAATTAAATAAAAATAAAGGTCAAAAAAATTTAAAAAGAAAAAATCAAAGAAAAATAAAAAATTTATTTTTTAATAAAAGTAGATGTTGAAAGGTGTAAAGAAAAAAAAATAAGGGTTGAGAAAAACTAAAAAGAGGAAAGAAAAAATAAAAAAATAAAAAATAAAATAATATAAAAAAAAAAGTTGAGAGGAAAAAAGGAAAAAAGTAAGGGTTGAGAAAATTAAAAATAAAACGAGAGAAATAAAAATAAAAATCAAAGTAAAATTAAAAAAGAAAAAAAAAAAAAAGTTGAAAGATATAAATATGGAGTTTCTATCCATTATGAGGATCATATTCCATCAATAAGGGATAATTTTGCTTAAAATAATATTAGTTAATAGGTAAAAATTATTTTAATAAAACTTTTTTATTTGAAACTAAAATTTGAAAGACCCCAATTCGAGCCTCTTGTTGAGATTCACCCGTTTACAACTATCGTCTTGGATTTCTTCCCAATATATCCCTTGAGGTAACATGATGGTGCAAAATAAATAAAACGTCATTGAATATCACATTTCAGCTTGCAGAGAAGAGATTCAACGGACAATTGTATGAATAGTTAACACCGAACTTAAAAATAATATGTAAGACTCATAAAGCTAAATAAATTTTTCATTAAGCTTCAACATATCACCAAACCAAATACTTTTCTGCTTCAGTCATGTATTACACGCGTATTTCAGAACTCACATATCACAACACTATCTAAAAACATACCAATAACTAATACGCGTACTGACTAAGAAACTAATTAAGAAGAAAATCAAACCAAAGCAATAACCGAGAAAATTGACTTAACAGCAAAATACAAATTTTACATCAGAAGGAATTATTATACATGTGCTGCGGGCTCTTCCTCAATTATTGCTTTGCAAACCCACCATGGCTCTTAAATTATCCTACACATCAAAACCCATCTAATCATTAGTTAGGTGATTCATAGACATGTAAATAACCCCAAATATTGGACATACCATTGCCGAGATGAGCTTGCTTAAGCACCTCAAAACTAGACCTAAAATCCATGAACTTCTTTGCTCGTATCTGGCAGCTCAATCCATCAGTATCATTTTTTCTGGCCTTAAGCTGCTTCTATAGTTTTTTTCTTCTAGGTAGAATAGAGAAAACACTCTTGAGGTATTTTTCAAAAATCCAAATATTTTGAAAATGTACTTCGAAATATTTATGGCCAAACAAATATTTTGGAATAAAGTAAAAACGTATTTCAGAATATTTTGAATAATATTTATGACCAAATGCCGATTAAGAATCACCAATGGACCAAAGTTCAGAACCACCTTCTCCTTTTCATTTTCATTTATCTAAGTATAAGATGAATTCGTGTTGCTATAGTATTTTTGGGTTCTCAAACAGCTAGAGTGGCCTTTGCTTAGTAAATGAGGAATAGGAATTTTACCACTAAATTAAACAGGTCATTCGTGCATTTTACCAAGTATATAGCAGGCATTTGATAACACTTTCGAGAGAAGGGTAAAAAATTAGGATATTTGAATCAAAAAACTCATTCTGAGATAACAATTTATTCAAAGAAATTACCATATCAAAACTCATAGAAAGGAAAGAAGAAAGAAGTGCAGGTTATCAATTGGAGTTATGCATGAAGTATAGCAATAGCATGGAAACACAAGACTAAATAATATTGAAATATCGAGAACATATAAGATCTTACCAGAGAATTTTGGGAAAATAGGACAATAAAAGTAATTAGCTTTCAACATTCAAATACTCTAAATTTGAATGTGGTAATTTCTTTGAATGAATTTACCAGAGAATTTCTTTGAATGAATTTCAAAGAAAGATCAAGAAGATAGTAGACGGCAAACGTGGCAATGAGTTTAGGAAACACCTAAATTTCATATAAGTTTTTAAAATCTAAAGTGCCCTCAAACTTTGTTAATGTCAACAAGCACGCACTAGGGTGCTCAGGGGCGGACCCACATAACTTTAAGTGGGTGAAAAATTATATGCAGTTTTTATAAATTTAAAAGATATATATTATATATTGCACCAACATGAGGAGTGCCCAGCGTAGTGGTATTTGGTTCAATTGTTGACATATATGTCCCCTGTTCGAGCCTCTGGTTCTTACATATATATATATTCGTTATCTTGTTCCATTCTCAACTGCCACTAATACCTGTACATAAAAGCAATGACCTAAGTAAAGTACCGAAATTCAATAGTAACTTGGCAAGTATGCATGTTTTGAATCGAACAAGTAAATTACTTAAACAAACAATATAAGTTTAATTAACCTAACAAAAGTGGTTAAACAAAATAAAAACACTAAAACGGAGATTATTAACTGAAAAAGTTGGTGTAGATACAATGTTCAAGTTCATAACTATAATTACATATCTAATAAACAATTTCTAGGGACTTATGTAAGCCTGTCAAGTGGGTCGGGCTGACCCGGTTCTACCTGACCCACTTAAAGGATTCGGCCCGATAAGATCTAGGGCTTTAGGATTTTGGATCCCAGACTGATTATTTTTTAATTTGGGCCCGGTTAACCCGGCTCAGACCAAGCCCAGTCTAAATCCATCGGTTAACCGGCCCGGCCCGACACGAAATGTTTTTTTTTTTTTAATTTTAGGGTTTTGGGCCAAACTAGCCGTTGGCCCAACGGCTATATAAACGTTTTTGGGTCCAAAAGGGTAGTTTGAGCCCATTTCTTTTAAAAAAAAAAAATTACATTAAAAATTATGTTTTAATCCCCAAAAAAATTTTATAAATATCCTACACCTTCAAATCATTTTTCACACAATTTTTCACTCTCTCAAATCTGATTCTCTCTCAAATCTCAATTCTCAAATATTCAATATATTTAATTTCTTAGAGTGTTCACTTTAATTTTTTAATTTTTTATTTACAAAGTACGAGCGAAAGTTTCTAAAGTCGCAACCTTCGGATACTTCCAAAATTTGGTATTGTCGTTCCATCTCTTACATTTAATTTTTATTTATTGTATTAATTGTTTAATATTTAATTTTATTATATTTGTGTATTTTGAATTTTTTTAGTTTAATTTAATTTATACTATGGATAAATTAAGAAATCTCGCTACTAAAGGTGTTAAAAATTTTTGTCCCGAAAGCGGTAGTAGTAGTAAAAAGCGAATTACTAGCGATAGAGGTAGTTCAAGTAGTAGATATACCCGTGTGCCTTCACCTCCGGTACTGCTTTGTACACCTTTTGAGGAAGAAATAGGTGTAGGTGCTCACGATATGGATTATGTAGAAACTTAGAAAAATTACGGTATAAAAGAAGAAAATGAAGCAGATGCGGATAATTTAGACGAAGATAATGAAAATATTGGTGAGACGCCCGCAGTAGGAAATGCTAACGTTAGATCTGAATCGGTTAACCTCCCTCCCCGTCCTCCCCGTGCCCCAAGACCTCGTAAAACAACTAGTGTTGCATGGCAATTTTTTGAACGTATATCAGATACTGAGGTGTAATGCGATATTTGTCAACAAATATATAAGCATAGAAGCAGAGGCAAGTAAGGGGATACGGGTACGTTAATGAGACATATAGGTGAAGCTCATGAAAGAGAGTTAAATATTGCACGAGGTGGTGGGGTTGTTGGTGGGCCAATGAAAACTAGAATGGACCCAGCAACCGGTCATGTAACGAAGAAGTATAATAAATTGAGGAACCGGAAAGAAATAGCTAAAATCGTAGTTGTGGGTTGTTTGTCTTTTAGTTTTCCTTCTTCTGATGTCTTTATTCATTATATACAAGCAATTTATAATCCTATGTTTAATGGTATTCCTAGAAGTACTTGTCGGTCTGATATTTTTAGACTTCATTCACAATATTGTTTTTTATTTATCAACATTGTTAAAAACTATTCAATGTAGATTGTCCCTAACTTCTGATCTTGGTCGTGCTGTAAAATGATTATTTAACCATTACTTGTCACTGGATGGATAGTAATTTTGTGATGCAAAAACGTATTCTTGCTTTGTTATATGATGAAGATCGTAAACATACTGGACATTTTATTGTAGATTCTATTGTTAAAGTTTCCGGATTATGGTATCGAAAATAAAATTTTATGTATTACTTTTGATAATGCTTCTAACAACAAGACTGCTATAAAAAAATTAAAATCTACGCTATCTCCGCCGTTACCTCAATTTTTTCATATTAAGTGTGCATGTCATATATACAATTTAATTGTAAAAGATGGTCTTGAGTTTTTTGAGCTTTATATTGAAAAAATTCGTCTTGCTGTTGGTTTTATTCAAGAAAATAATCGTAAATCGAGAATTAGAGAATTTAAAGTTAAATGTCAAGAAAATGGACTTACATCGATATTGATGCCTGAGGAAATTGATATTAGATGGAATTCTACGTATGATTTTTTAAAAACTTGTTATAAATATAGAATTCCTATTACACTAGCTTTTAACCAACGTTGCGGTTCATTTGCTGATTCTGCTTATTGCATTCTACATGATTCTGATTGGGTTGTAATTAATGATCTTGTTAAGTTTTTAGAAAAATTTTATGTAGCTACGGTTGAATTTTTCGGTGCTTATTATCCTATTGTTTGTAATATTTTGACATATATAGAAGATATTTCTGGGTTACTCAAATAATATAAAAATAAAGAAGGTTATAAAGAAGTTGTTGGTGCCATGTTTACGAAATTTAAAAAATATTTTTTTTTCGATTCCCCCTATTTACTTGGTTGGTGCTATGCTAAATCCATGCATGAAATATAATAATATGTGCCACTTTAGTACTATTATTTATACTAACTTAGAAATAAATATTAACAATGATTCTGAACAAGGACAACCTGATTTGTGGACGGCTATGAGTGATACAAATGAATACATAGAAAAATTTATATAACCACTATGCTGATTTATTTGATTTAGCCGTACCTATAAATATCACTCCAACTGTCGCTCCTCATCCTTCCGAGGAGCCATCATCTTCTAAAAGGTCGGCACATAGTGATTTTCTTGATTTCTTTTATGATTTAACTTGTTGGAACAGTGTTGATGAGAGAGCTTACACTTCAACTTATCGGGAAGAGCTGAAATATTAACTTCGATCGCCGCCAGAGTATCGCAGATGACGGATCAACACGTTGGATTGGTAGAGGAGTAATGAAACACAATATCCTATGCTTTCAAGATTAGCTAGAGATATCTTAAATGTTCCAATGTCAACCGTTGCATCAGAAAGCGCTTTTAGTCAGGGACGACAGAAGCTTGGAGACAACCGACACTCATTGAAAAGCAATGTAATGAATGTTCTAGTTTGCCTCAGAGATTGGATTAGAGCGGAAAGAAGAAACCAAGGAATGGAACCGGAGCCGAGCGATGAGCTGAAACTTGAAGAAATTATGTCTTCACGGGAGAACTCAACAGAATCAAGTCCAACGCATGGTTTTGCCCCCGTTGACTTCGACTATCCTATGCAAGTTCCCGTTAATATTAACATGAATGAGTTGAAAAAAATGATGCATAATTTGTAGATTTTTCATTCATGTAAATTACAAATTTTGGATCATTTTGCAATCAATAAAATTTCCCAAATTCATTAACTCCTTAGTCCTTACTTTTTATATTTTTTCATTTAATGATTTAAAATTTTAAATTGAAATTCTAGTTTTCTACTTTAAATTAAAACTTACTTCTAATATATTGTTAATTTACTACCAAATATTATTAATTTATTATATTAAGTAGCATATGTTTTGTATAGAAGTATATATATCTTCTATAGACGTGTATATTTAACGTATACATGTGTATATATCTTCTATAGACGTGTATATTTAGCATATACATGTGCATATATTTAATAAATTAGTTTATAACTATATATATATATATATATATATATATATATATATATATAT
>NC_061117.1:35020214-35076509 GCF_002878395.1 Capsicum annuum
TATATATATATATATATATATATATATATATATATATATATATATTGTAGTATAGTTTATTTAAAGTAGTACGTATACATTGAATGGTGTGTATACATGTGTATATATCTTCTATAAAAGTGTATATTTAATGTATACATGTGTATATGTTTTATAAATTAGTATATAACTATATCTATATATATTGTAATGTATATATATTGTAGTATATTTTATTAATAGTAATATATATACATTGAATGGTGCGTATACATGTGTATATATCTTCTATAGACGTGTATATTTAGCATATACATGTGCATATATTCAATAAATTAGTTTATAACTATATATATATATATATACATATATTGTAGTATATTTTATTTAAAGTAGTACGTATACATTGAATGGTGTGTATACATGCGTATATATCTTCTATAGACGTGTATATTTAACGTATACATGTGTATATGTTTTATAAATTAGTATATAACTATATATATATATATATATATATATATATATATATATATTGTAATGTATATATATTGTGGTATATTTTATTAATAGTAATATATATACATTGAATGGTGCGTATACATGTGTATATATCTTCTATAGACGTGTATATTTAACGCATATATGTGTATATGATTTATAAATTAGTATATAACTATATCTATATATATTGTAATGAATATATATTGTAGTATATTTTATTATTAGTATTAGTATATATACATTGAATGGTGCATGTAGTATATATACATTGAATGGTGCGTATACACGTGTATAAATCTTCTATACACATGTATATTTAACGTACACATGTGTATATATTTTATAAATTAGTATATAACTATATATATATATATATATATATATATATATATATTGTAATGTATATATTTTGTAGTATATTTTATTAGTAGTAAGATATATACATTGAATGGTACGTATACATGTGTATATATCTTCTATAGACGTGTATATTTAACGCATACATGTGTATATGTTTTATAAATTAGTATATAACTATTTCTATATATATATATATATATATATATTGTAATGTATATATATTGTGGTATATTTTATTTAAAGTAGTACGTATACATTGAATGGTGCGTATACATGTGTATATATCTTCTATAGACGTGTATATTTAACGTATACATGTGTATATGTTTTATAAATTAGTGTATATTTATATATTGTAATATATATATATATATATATTGTAGTATATTTTATTAGTAGTAGTATATATACCTTGAATGGTGCGTATACACGTGTATATATCTTCTATAGATGTGTATATTTAACATATACATGTGTATATATTTTATAAATTAGTATAGATGTGTATATTTAACGTATACATGTGTATATGTTTTATAAATTAGTATATAACTATATATATATATATAGATTATAATGGATATATAATGTAGTATATTTTATTTAAACTTTAAAGTAGTACATATTCATTGGATGGTGCGTCTATATGTGTAATTGTGTATATGTGTATATATTTTTTAAATAATAATATAGTATATACTATATATATAGTGTATATATATTATTTAACGTATTTATAATGTATATAGATGGGTATATATAATGTACATTGAAATTTTCTTTTTTATATATTTTTGACCGGTTTTGATCGGGTTTAGGTGGGTTTGATCGTGTTGGGTTAAGTGAGCCAGGTTAGGGTTGTTTTTAATTTTTTTACTGTTGAGCCCGGCCCGGCCTGGCCCACTTAGAACCCAACCCAAACCCGACCCGACCCGACCCGACCCACAAACTGATTAAATGGCACGAGCCGGTTCTAGGTTGGCCCGGCCCAGCCCACTTGACAGTCTTAGAATCATGAAAAATTGAATTGTTGATGGAGGTGGCGTCCTTCAAATTGGAGGCAAGGAAGGGTTTTGCTTTGTATTTCTTTCGATAATTGGGATAGTGAATAAAAATATTCAAGAGAAATCCTTCCCATTTATTTTAAGATTGTTATGAAATATATTTTAAGATTGTTATGAAATATAAAGTAAGAAGAATAAAAGTACAGAGAGAGTAATTTACAATGAATAAAACTTCCTCTATTTATAGGGAAAATTACTCCTAGTTTCTCTCTAAAAGATATATACTTCAAATCCTGATAGATATCAACTTGATATTGATAGATTTTATCTATATTCTTGATAAACATCCATTATAATGTAAATACATTTATAACACTCCTTTGAATGTCTAATTGTTAGATAATGTGTCTCGTTAAAACCTTACTAGAAAAAATTCAGTAGAAAGAAAATCTAGTGAAGGAAAAGAGTACACATCTCTAATAATATGCATTTACACATCTCTAATAATATGCATTTTGATTGCCTCCTTACAAGGAAAATTCAGTGGAATAAAACCTCGTAAGGAAAAAAGAGTACAACGCGTATTAACTCTCCCTAATGAGAATATTCTTGAACCTTTGCATCCTGATCTTGTGCACCATCTTCTTTAAAGTTGCAGTTGGGAGAGACTTGGTGAATAAATCAGCCATATTGTCACTCAAATGGATTTATTGAACGTTAATATCACCATTCTTTTGTAGCTCATGTGTATAGAAAAGTTTTGGCGAAATGTGCTTCGTTCTATCTTCTTTTATGAATCCTCCCTGAGTTTTGCTATGGATGTTGCATTATCTTCATATAAAATTGTGGGTACTTTGTCAAATTTCAAACCACATTTTTCTCGAATGAGATATATCATGGACCTCAATCACATACACTCTCGGCTTGCTTCATGAATTGTTATTATCTCAGCATGGTTCAATAAGGTAGCTATGATAGACTGCTTTGTAGATCTTCAAGATATGGCAGTACCTCCACAATTGAATACATAGCCTGTTTGAGATCGAGCTTTATGCAGATCAGATAAATACCCAGCATCGGCATAACCAACAAGATTAAGACTGCATCTTTAGAATAAAATAAGATCATGTTTTTTATCCCATTTCGATGTCTTCTAGTAGGAGTAGAACTATACATTGCTAACAAATTAATCGAAAAGGCTATATCAGGCCTTGTAGTATTTGCAATATACATGAGTGCACCAATTGCACTACGATATAATACTTCATAACCAATTCAAATTGGTATATTTCTCATTTTAGCAAATAATCTATTGCTTTTGAAAAGTACTCTAAGGAGTTTCAATAATTTTCAAGCTATACACTTATATAATATAAGGATTATAAATAAGTTTTCGAGAAACTTTTATATGCTTCAAACATTTTGAATCCTTAAAAAGTTTTCATATAAATTTTATCAAGTGACAATATTCAACATTTCATGTGTGACATCTTTAAGTATCCGGACTGCAAATCAAATAAGTTTTATGCTTATCAAGATGTATCATTTCACGTTACTTGATAAATGTTTCTACATCAGCATGCTTAAATAAATGTAGAATTTAGATTCTCGTAATCTTTCACAATATTGCGCCAACATTATATCAAAGATATTGATGATATATCATTTCAATGTGGCATAATATTTTGACATCTTATCACTTCATTATTTTCAGGTACTTGAACCTCTCATAAGGTTTCATGAAGTATTATGTCGTAGGCTCTTCAAGAGCACATTATCTTCTTATTATGATTATTTGTTCCTTATCCTTTTCAAGGATTATTTCATTTGGAACCAATTGGTCTACCACACTTCACGCATGCATAGAACTTGTCCTTCAGGGACACAAAATAGGAGCACTTGCAGCTTAAATATGAGATGCTTTCGACATTTGACTTGAATTGTCTTTGAATGAGGATCTGATGATAATTCCTAACATATTTCATAGCTGCTTGTAATCTCCCCCTTATGTTAGAAAAACTAACACACATCTTTCATCTTCTTTGAGGAATCCATCTTTGTGCATTATGGTATATTCATTAATTATATATCGCACATCAAAACTATTAGATGGACAACGTGTGGTTTCTGACTAAGAACCAACTTTGAGGGAAAAATAATCATAATTTATTATTTCATGCATACAAATACTTTTGTATATAATATTTCATATTTCAAAAACATATGAAGCTTTGTCTCATTAGAAATGAGTCAACTATTTATCAAAGGTATTCAATGTCAAATCATCATCATCAAGAAGAATTGTCTTGATTACACAATCTAAAAATTATGCTCTTAATTCAATTTTGTTGAGCAAACGACTTTATGAATGTCAAGCTGCAGATTGACAATGAATGTACATGTGATCATCTTATATCGATGCATCTTAATGGATCTCATGATAGGTGAACGAGCCCTTATTCATCTTTTATACTTTTTAGATTTGAAGGAATTCAATCCCAATATTAGTTGGTCCAACCAACTTATCATGAGAATAAGCGATATAAACAATTCTTGAAGAATCTTCTAGTTCTTCAATACATGTCTAATACTCAATATACACATCTTCGAGATGTCACAATCGTTCATATCAACTTATGAACTCATTTATAGTAGTAAACACAAGTTTACCATGACATGTATTCTTTTTTTCTTTAGTAAATTTCAAATTTACTATTACATGAATAAATTTCAGATTTACTACTTTAGAAGTAGATTTCAAAATAACTCTTCTCAGTTATTCTACCTCTTTCAGAGGTGAGTTGTGAAACCATCACAATCAAGTGCACGTTTGCATTAATAAACTTCTCATTCCCCAGGAATAGAATATAAATGTGCCATAAGTCTATTAGATTTTGATAGCTTATAACCTCTTTCATGATATTGCTACTTTCAGGAGCACATCAAGGCATACATATCTTTCAAAGTATATCATATATTGCTACCATATTCACTTCAAGAATCGAGTAAATTGTCATCTTTCAGACCTATCATATATTGCTACCATATTCACTTCATGGAATAGAGCATATTCAATAGACAAATTTCTTGACTTTTCATCAAAAACACATTATTTTGCCTTAGCCATCATAATATCATCAATATGGTGCAATGAGATTCAAACTCAATGTCTTATCCACATAAAGACGCCCCAGACATAAATCAATGGGATTTAAACCCAATATATTATCATCATCATGCATCAAAAATCTAACCTAATATCTTATCCTTTTATGGAATGAGACTTGAACTATAAAAATTTCCATCACTGAATAACCATACATTGTTTGCTAACTTTTTAGGAGTTCAAATATATCTATCATATGCACTGTGAGATATTGTATTTATCAAATTGTTTAGAATAAAATTTTCTATATAATTTGATAAATAAAATAATATATAAACATTAACCCATATCATTAGCAATAAGGAGGACTTTTAATTTTCTTTTTTCAGTACTCAAATAATATAATATATAAATAGTGCTACGTACATCGTGTGCTGCTTGTACAAGGATTCAAAAAGTAATAAAATATGTTAATATTGCTAACCTTTAATAAGACACCGCTCCATAATTTATACATACCTCTTCATTGGTAGATTCCAATAAGTTCTCTCCTTTACTACTTCAATAACCAAGTTGGTCAATTTCAGTAGCAGATAGTTTCATGCAAGCTCCGAACTTTATGACCATAACTAGATCTGAGTCTTTTCAATAAGATCTCTTCATAATAGAAAAGGCAGTGATTAAAAAATTTCACAAAATTAAATTTTGACACTATGAAATATTTTCAAGTAAAATACTTATCTTGTACCCATGTAACATATAAAATCAAACTCTATGACAGAGTCGTGCTGATAACGTGTTATGAAATATAAAGTAAGAAGAACAAGAATAGAGAGAGAAGATAGAGTAATTCTTATTTCTCTTGAGAGATTCTCTCGAGGGATTAAGCGTAATTTGCAATGCATAAAATTCCCTCTATTTATAGGAAAAATTACTCCTAGTTTCTCTCTAAAAGATAGATAGTTCAAATCCTGATAGATATCACATCTTAATAGATCTTATTTATATTCTTAATAGACATTTACTATAATGTAAATACATTTATAACAAAGATTATTTTTTAATGTTTCTTTTCCATGTGTTTTAGGGATCTACCTTAATTATTCTTACACCTTTTGCAATATATGTTAAACTCATAAGTTATAATCAATATTCAGTATTATTAATATAATTAAATAAGACCCTACGGCACTTCTTTATTTCTTTTGAGAAATTATTACAACATTTATGATTCATACATAAAAAGGATTTCTAAAAGACTTTGGCTTTAAAAGGACTCTTATATGTAACCAAAATATAGTTTATACTACAACAATTTAAATTTTTTCCAATAAAATAATTAGGACATATATGATTCATAAATTAAAAAGAAGTCTACCTTAATTATTCTTATACATTTTATCATATATGTTAGATTTATTACTTGCAATTAATATTCAATATTATTAATACAATTAAATATTAAATTAAAAAACTAGTGAAAAGACGATTTTATTTATTACGAAAACTTTAATCGAAGGTAATAATGTAGATGTCCTAAATAAAAGGTAATATTTGAAGGATTTCCTAAATTAAAGAAATAATTTTTAAAAATTGTCCATATTACTATTTGTTAATTTGGATGGAAAGCACCGTTTCTAGGCCATAATTAAATACTACGTGCTATTTTTTCGTTTTGATGGAAAAAATTGATATTTTCCTTTTTACTCTTATCATATATGTTTTAAGACTCTTTTTATACAATTAAAAAAATCTATTAATATAAATTCCTCATATATTTTAAAGTTTCTTAATTTTTTAATATTATAATCAATATTATAATAATGATATTTAAATAACGGAAAAGGTACGCATATATCCCTGAACTTTAATAAATGGTACATATATACCCTCCGTCATACTTTAGGTATAAATATACCCTTGCCGTTAGCGAAAAGGTACATATATACCCCTGAACTTTGATAAATGGTACAAATATACCCTCCATCATACTTTAGGTACAAATATATCCCTGAATTTTGATAAATGGTACAAATATATCCTCCGTCATTCTTTAGGTACAAATATACACTTGCTGTTAATGAAAAGACATATATCTACCCTTGTCATTAATGGCAGGACACATGTCACAATCCTATTCATTTGGCCTTTCTTAATTTAATTTATCCCAACTCCACCCTAAAATAATTCTAATTTAACCCATAACACAATCCAAATAATAACCCAAACCTGATTCGGTCTAATAGAAAAAGAAAGAGAGAATGAACATGCATGAATAGAGATGCGTGTTGAAGGTTTTATTAGACCGAATCGGGTTTAAGTTATTATTTGGATTGCTTTGTAGGTTAAATTAGAATTATTTTTGGATAGGATGAGGGTAAATTAAATTTAAAAAGGGCAAATGAATAAGATTATGACACGTGTCCTGATGTTAGAGAGAAAGGTATATATATACCTTTTCATTAACAACAAGGGTATATTTGTACCTAAAGTATGACGGAGAATATATTTATACCATTTATCAAAGTTCAGGGGTATATATGTACCTTTTCATTTATGGAGGGCATATCTGTACCATTTATTAAAGTTTAAGGGTATATATGTACCTTTCATTAACGGCAAGGATATATTTGTACCTAAAGTATAACGAAAGGTATATCTATACCATTTATTAAAATTCAGGGGTATATTTGTACCTTTTTCGTTTAAATAATAATCGATTTTGCTTGACCAAAACACCCAATTTTGTATTTATTGTGATTTGTATTATATATGTTAAATGAAAAACTATTAACATTAATTTTCTTTCCCTTATATTTTAAAAGTCTTTTTTCTAAATCCTCCATGTGTTTAGTCTTTTCTTCTCTTTATCATATGTTTTTCTAACAATTTCTAAGTTGCTTAGAAGTTGGAAATCAACGACTCAAATTCATTGTTTTTTAAAGTGACAAATTCAATACTATTATCAATATTAGCATATTATGTAAACCTTGGACGTTTTATTACCATGAATTATTATGAGTAAGAACTAAGAGCTTCTAGGGATCTTTTTGGTGTCAAATTTAGATTTCGAATAATATTACGATATTAAAGTGTAATTACTTTCCTGTAAAAGGTTCTATCATTTTTCTTGGCTTTCCTATAATAGCATTTAGTTGTTTTGATATGAATCTTTAAAAATTTTAAAGAAAAAGAATTCTAGATACATGTGTCTTATATGACACCCCACATGACAATTTATATTCTACATGGAATTCAATGTCGCATTCTAAGTGCCTTTGTGTGCACATTCAAAGTTGGGGTGTGTATCTGAGTTGAAGTCCAAGTTATATATATATATATATATATATATATATATATATCATAAATAGTAATAGTTTGTTCAAATAAAAAAAAACAAAGAAAATTAGTCCAAACTCATACAACATTATTAGTTAATAAATGACTATATGAGTAGCTTATTTCATACACTAGTACACTACTATGGGATGATTACATTACCTGCAATAAAAGATAAGCAATACAAAAAACCTATATGAGTAGTCAGAGTTGCTAGTTGATGCGTAAAAGTAGCTTAACAAATTGGAAACACTCAACGGAGCTAATATGTCATAAGATGATGATGCTTCTCCGCTTTAGCTTTTTCTTTCTACTGAACATCATATCTTCATCTGCAAAAATTAATGCATCTTCAATTTTGCGACCAAATCATCTTTTTTATTATTTATCCTTAATTATTTACATGGCCTCATATGCTCATCATCACTCTCTTCCTGAAATTGAGAGATCGAGAACAGAAAAAGATGTAAGTCATGGCATTATTGTAAAATCTTGTGGCGCTCTGTACTCTTTCATGTCCAGCCTTGATTTCCCAGTTCCATGATCCATGAGATGCTTTATGATATCAAAATAATTGTAAAGATTCAAATGCTTAACATCCCCTGTTTGTTAGAGACACATGACCATGCCTTTACTTCATTATTTTCATCAATATATGCCGACAACTCCTCACCATACTTATAAAAAACTTATTCCCTTTCACTGCTGGCTTAGGATCTTTCCTCATGGCTAATGCTCCTGGTCTCTTTTGTCCAGTGAACTTCATGTTCTTTCCACCAACCGATTCAGTTTTCTTATAATATAGGCCAACATTTGGAGGGGGGTAATATCGGTTAAAGTTGTGAGGTTGTCAATGGCTAAATGACATCGCTAGCATGAAAAGACGTCATAAGGACGAAATTTCTATCCTGTTTAGAAGTGCCCCTGACCCGACCTAGATCGGTTGAATAGTTGTGTTGATTATCAATGGTACAATAGAACTCTTTATATAGATAACAATTTTTTTTATGTATATTTAAGGCTGTTAATTACTTTACATATATTTTAGAGCTCATATATTTTAGTATTCTTAATTTATTACCATATATTTATTTTTTAGGGTTCTTCCATATATTTTATAAGTTCTTAAATTTAATAAAATAATAATTTTAAGAAAAAGAGAAAAAACGATTTTGTCTAAAGCTGGGACTTTCAATGAAGGACAAAAAGTTCAAACAAAATGAAGGACAAAAAGTTCAAACAAGACCCTTCACAATTTAGTTATATATATATATATTTGTGGGACCACTTTTTTTATAAAGAAAAACACATTTATATATATATATATATATTTTTAAAGCCACGTCAGCATTAGGATTGAATTTAATTCACTTTAAAGTTGTTAAAAGAGGTATATAATTACCGTGAAGTTAAGATCTAAAGTAGGTTGTGTGGACAAAGTTAAGGAGTGAAAGGATTTCTTTTCTCTTGTAAATAAGATAGAAAGTCTCTTTAGAGCGAAGACGAAGATGGAAGAAGATGCTTTCATACTATCTCCTACATACTAATAATATGTACAAGCATCAATGTAATTTCATAACATCTGTCAAATATCTTGGTACGTCCTCATAAAAAGGTTCATTTTGGGGGTTTGTAGATATGTGTAGATCTCATATTATAAATTATCTTCTGCTGTGGTGTTTAGAGATGCAGCTGGTGATTTTTTGTGTGCTGCTACCCGTTCAAACTAATATGTATTCAGAGATAATGGCTATTCAGTTAAAGTTAGAACTTAGAACTGTGTCTGTTAAATTCTATCAATTCATCAATTCAAGCACTAGATTAAGCTAGCTTCAATGGAGAATAAATGAGAGAAAACAAAAGAGAGAGAGCAGTTGATGGAACATTTTTTTCTTACTAGTTCCAAATGTAGCAATCATGCATACATATATACAAATTTCATCCACTATGATGAGCTGGCTATGAGCTGTCACCAGCTAGTCACTTTCTAGCACACTAACTAACTAACTGATTAGTAACTAACTAACAGACTAGGTTTAATTAACAATGCAGTTAGTTAAGTTAATTAGGGACAACTGTGCAATTAATCAACTTCTTTACACACCCCTCAAGCTAGGCCCAATGAAGACATTCTTCATGCCTAGCTTGGATAACAAATAAGAATGTTGCATGTAAGTAAGGGATTTGGTAAGTATATCAGCTTGTTGTTCAGTGGAGGGAAAATGGAAGAGCTAAACCAACTTTAATTAGACTTTCTCCTAAATGAAATAATAGTCAATGTCTATGTATTTAGTACGTTCATGAAACACAGAATTGAAGGTAATTAGTGTAGCAGATTTGCTGTCACAGTAGATTGGCACGGGTTGTTATATACTGACACCAAAGGTCTTGTACAAGCTGATCAACAAGACAAGCTCAACAACAGTAGAAGCAAGGCTTCTACACTCAGCCTCAGCAAAACTCCTAGAAATAGTGCTTTGATTTTATACCTCCAATAAATAGGAGAAGTACCAAATTTCACTACATAACCTGTAATGGATCTTCTTATATTGGGATAAGAGGCCCAGTTAGCATCAAAATAACTAATTAATTGATCACATGGGGAAGATGACATGAGAATATCAGGACCAGGAGAGAATTTGAGATACTTAACCACTTTAAGTGCAACTTTCATGTGTGATAACTTGGGAGCATGCATGAACTGGCTTAGGCTCTAAACAGAGAATGAGATATCTAGTCTTGTATTAGTTAGGTACAACAATATCTCTACTAGTCTCTGGTAAACACTAGGATCGGGTAAGAGAGGGTCAGCTATAGTAGAAAAATGAGAGTCAAACTCTGTGGTAGTTAACTTCAAATTCAACTCCATGAAATCCTGAATAGGATTAGCTCTAGAAAGTCCAATGTATGAAATAAGCTCAAGAGTAAACTTTCTTTGATGTAGAAGTATCCCCTCCTTGCTCCTTGCAAATTCAATCCCTAAAATATATCTTAAATCCCATAAATCCTTGATCTTAAAGGTAGAATGCAGAGCTGATTTAGTTGACTGATTAGTTCATCATCATCATCTATAATTACAAGGTCATTAACATAAACCAAGACGAATGCTATTTTGCTAGTTGAGCTCTTTATGAATAAGGAATAGTCTAGACTACTTTGCTCAAATCCATAAGATATGAGTGCAAAAGAAATTTTGATATTCCATTGCCTTGATGCTTGCTTAAGTCCATATAAGGACTTAACTAAGACCTGTATTGTCCTTTCCGTTTGCTTATCCGTCCGTGGGTGGAAATAGATACTAAGGGCCACCTTAGTCCCCAAGCCTCGCTGGAACAACCTCCAAAAGTAAGATAATAATTGGGTACCCCGATCAGATATGATAGAGACTGGAGTACCATGCAACTTCACTATCTCCTCAATGAATAACTTGGCATAATCCTTAGAAGAGAAATTAGTCCTCACTAGCAAGAAGTGAGAAAACTTAGTCATCCTATCCATGATGACCCAAATTGAATCAAATTGCTGGCGAGTCCGCCAAAGATCGGTAACCAAATCCATTTTAACATTGGCAGTTCAATCTCTTGAGTCAACACATCGGGCCTCAAGTGATCTACCTTCACTTACTAGAACACCATGCACTTAGCCACAAAATTGGCCACATTTCGCTTCATGTTATTCCACCAATAAATCTCCCTAAGATCATAATATATCTTTGTTGAACTAGGATGAATAGTACAACGCGACTCATGATATTCACGCAAAATTCTTCTTCACAACCCATCAACATCTGGAACACATAATCTACCTTGGTATCTCAAGATACCATCACCACCAATTTAAAAAACCATCACCTTCTTCCTACCCACATCATTATTATTTTGCATCAGAATAGGATCCAACACTTGTTTCTTTTTTACTTCAACACCAAGAGATGACCTTGCCACCTCTTGACCAATCATACCATCATCCTTGAAATCCAAGAGACAAACTCTAAGATTAGCCAAACGGTGAATATCCTTCACTAAATTCTGCTTCTCCTCATCCACATGAGATAAGATTCCCATGGACAACCTGCTAAGAGCATTAACAACCATGTTAGCTTTAACTGGATGATAGCAAAGACTCATATCATAGTCCTTGAGCAACTCGAGCCCTATCCTTTGCCTGAGATTCAATTCTTTCTGAGTGAACACGTATTGCAGGCTCTTATGATCATTATAAATATCAACATGGACCCGATACAAATAATTCCACCAAATCTTTAATGCAATCACCACAACTAATAATTTTAAATCACGAGTCAGATAATTCTTCTCATAAACTTTTAAATATCTTAATGAATAAGCAACCACCTTGACATGCTGCATCAATACATAACCCAGTACCAACTGGGATGCATCACAATAGAAAAAAAACCATCAGTGCCCTCAGGCAGAGTCAAAATTGGAGCCAAAGTCAATTTATCCTTCAACTTCTCGAAACTACCCTCACAAGCATCAGACCAAAAAAATTACAACTTCTTCTGAGTCAACTTAGTCAATAAGGCAGCATCAGAAGAGAAAATCTCTACAAACCTTCTATAATAACTGGCTAAGCCTAAGAAGCTTCGAATGTTGATTGAAGTCGTGGTTCTAGGCCACTTTTTAACCACTACAACCTTTTGTGGATCTACCATGATCCATTCACTAGAAATAATATGACCCAGATAAGTCACAACATTCAACCAGAACTCACACTTAGAAAACTTTGCATACAAATGCTGATCGTTTAGGGTTTGCAACACAAGGCGTAGGTGATAGGCATAATCTTCCTCGCTCTTCGAATACACCAAAATATAATTGATAAGGACAATGACAAATAGATTCGAGAACTGACAGAAAACCTGATTCATAAAGTCCATAAATATTGTCGATTAAACTAAATGACATTACCAAAAACTCAAAGTGACCATACTGAGTTTGTAAGGCAGTCTTAGGGATATCCACTTTCCTAATCTTCAACTGATGATAAACTGACCGAAGATCAATCTTAGAAAAGAACTTATCACCTGAAGCTAATCGAATAAATCATTAATTCTTAGAAGCGGGTACTTATTCTTCACAGTTACTTTATTCAATTGGCGATAATTAATACACATTCAAAGGGAACCATCCTTCTTACGCACAAATAGAATAGGATCACCCCACAGAGACACACTAGGATGGATAAAACCCTTGTC
This sequence comes from Capsicum annuum, assembly GCF_002878395.1. Lineage (NCBI taxonomy): Eukaryota > Viridiplantae > Streptophyta > Magnoliopsida > Solanales > Solanaceae > Capsicum > Capsicum annuum. The sequence continues at coordinate 35,033,725 of NC_061117.1, forward strand.
AAGAAGATCCTTCAACTACTCCTTGAGTTCTCTCAACTCAGTCAGTGCCATTCTGTAAGGAGGAATAAAGATAGGGCGAGTGTCCAAAAGAAAATTAATCCTTAAATCAATTTCCCTATCGGGAGAACACCAGGACGATCATCAGAAAACACCTCAAGAAATTTACAGACCACAGGGATAGTCTACAAGAAAAGACCTTCGGATAAAAAAATCCTCAACATGTACTAAGTGATAAAGATACCCTTTAGAAACTAATTTTTGGGTTCTAAGATACAAGATGAACCTTCCCTTAGTCACTAAGGAACTACTTTCCCACTCGATACTGCCTCATTAGGAAAATAAAAACTGGCACTAGGGGTCTGACAATCTAGAGACACATAGCACGAATGCAACCATTCCCTCCCCAAAATCACATCAAAGTCTAACATGTCCAACTCTGCCAGATCCACCAAGGTCTCCCTGCTATGTAACGATATCACATAACCCCTATAGACTTTTCTAGCCATAATTGAGTCACCTACTAGGGTGGACACAAAGAAAGGGTCCGAAATACATTCAAGATCAAAACCAAAATGGATAGCCATATAAGGGAGAGTAGACCCAGGATCAAGTAGATAATATACATCATGAGAAAAGAGTTTAAGCATACCAGTAACAACATTGGGGGATGCCTCAGAATCCTGGCGAGTAGCAGAAGCGTACAGATAATTTTGACCAGTGCCAGAGTGAGAAGCAGAGGTAGCACCTTTTATTGTGAGAGCTGATGAAGTAGCAACAAGAATCTTATTTTCCCCATAAGTAACCTTATAAGGACAATCCCTCTGCATATAACCAATCTAAATATATTTAAAGTACTTGTTACTCCTTTTTTCACAAACACCACGGTGCACCTGACCACAAAATCTACAAAGAGATTATGATGGAGATAAATGAGCCCCACTAGCCTAAGGCTGGGCTTCTGGTGATCCAAAACCCACTATCATACTGACAATGACGATCTCCAGACGACTTCGAATAAGGAGCACTAGACGTAGTGTAGGAACTAGAATTACCCCACTTCTTCTTAGACCATTTTCTACTATCTCTACTACTTTGCTGCTGACCTCCACCTTGATCTAAATAGTAAAACTTCTTATTCTTCCTTTTACTTATTTTCGATTGCTTCTTCTTTTCTTCTTAAACTTTTTTCATATACACTACAAGTCTAGAGATGTTCAAATCCTTGTTCAACAAGGTAACTTTTCTCTCCAAGATCAACTCTTGGGATAACCTTAAAGCAAATTTCCTCATTCTAGCGCTCATGCTAGACAATAATTTAGGAGCATAGTGCAACAACTGATGAAACTTCAAGGCATACTCCTTTATTGATATCCTGCCTTATTTTAAGTTCACAAACTCCTTGGCCTTTACCTCCTTCAACTTCTAAGGAAAGAACCAATTAAGGAAAATATTAGAGAAATCATCCCATAAGGCAGACTCAACATCGTCACCCCTAGACTATTCCTACTCTTTATACCATTAGTATGTCACATCCTTCAACTGGTAAGCTGCAAACTCTACCCCTTCCATATCAGAAGCATGCATCATACTAAAGATCTTCTTTTTTTATCTCATCAATAAAATTTTGAGGATCTTTATTAACCTCAAAACTAGTGTAAATATGATGACTCAACCTTATGAATTAGCCACATATAGTGGCCTTAGATGATGGAGCAACAGAAATAACACACTCAGTCTGAGAGGCCACTAACTGGGTAAGCAAATAAATCGACTGGAAAAACTCAGTGTTGGATACACCATCTTGGGGTGCTTGAGAAGGAATAGGGGGAACTTCTGGAGTTTCATCAGGGCAATTAGAAGAAGTGACCCTAGACTGGGTTTGAGCTCTTGGAGTTGGACAAGCTTCATACATATTATCCTTAGATTGGATAGAAGAGTTCCCACGATTATCAGATCTTCTTGGAGGCATGATATGAAAGGCGAACAAATGGAGGTTAGAGAGATCAAGACCTTAGACTCCATAGCTTGAAAAATGAACAATAAAAAAGGGAAATATTTATAAATGCGTTGTAGCCTCCCCTTTATAAGTGTGTCCCACTACATACTCATAAATGAGACTCTACTTGACACGACTTTGTTAGACACCCAATGAAACCAAACCAAGGCTCTGATACCATCTTTGTCTTGATCCAAATCAAGGTCTGGCCATGACAGGCATCTCAAGTCCCACGTGGACCGTAGATCACCCTTTCGCACCTAACCGAACAACACGATATCCCTAATTAAGATAAATTACGATCATACAATAAGATAGATTTAAGGAAAATTTAAATCATGTCTATCACCAATGGCCGGCGACTAGCCAAAAAAATGACCAATATTGCCCAATGTCTACAGTAATCCAAACAAAAATTTCTAAACAAAGAACCAAAAGCAGTTTTGGTTAGGACATGTCCCTGACTCTAATAGATGACAATGAGAATGAAATGATAATGTTAATGATAATGAAAGTATCTAAAAACTCATATCTAAGAATGAAAGCTAGTGAAATGCCTAATCCTTCCAGGGAATAGAAGCTACCACTTTACCACAATACAACAAACCAATAAACTGAGCTGACTGACCTAACTCTACGCAAAAAAAGTATACTTGTCTTTAGAACCTATATCATGTAGGGATACAATTACCAAAGATGGTTAGTAGGGTGAACACTGGCATGTACTTAGGGATAAGGATAACATAATGCCATAATTAATAGTTCAAAATCTTTCAATGACAATGCAAATAATCAAATACATATACGTATATATATATATAAATCATATGTCGGGATAGAGAACAAGGCTTAACATGCACTTAAATACTTTAGCCTGGATTATGTAGCTCAACTGTCATAACATACAAGACAACCATGAGCTATATGAGCCTAGCTCTTCCCCGGCTGGTATAGCCCCAGTATGTGTGGTTGCATGCACCAGAGGGTATACATATGCACTATGGGGGAGTCACACCTCCCTTTATGTCAAGGTGACACAAATACCAAATCATGTAATGAGATATAGGGGACTCGAACCTCCCAATCATATGATAATAATATTAAGGGGGACTCGAGCCTCTCGGTTATATAGACCCCCACGTTGGCAATCACAATTTCTAGTGTTGGCATTTTAGACCTCCACTTTCATGACTCAGCTACATAACCCTTATTAAAGCCCAATTAAAACAAGTATCACACAAACCTATTCATTGAACCACAGTACACATTAAGGCATACATTATTAGTATCGTCATACCAACTATACTTGCAAGGTAACATCAATATGCCAAACCAAATATCATTACTTGTGGGAATTCACAACCCCCTTAGTTTAATTTTTTAGATTCCCACATTTCTCATAATTAAAAATTAATTTCACAATATGGGTTGGGGTCATAGCCACTTCAAAAGTCATAAGTTTAGGAAATTACAATACCTAGTTTGTTCACCATTCCATGCATCAAATTTACATTAAAACCACCATTTAAACTTAACCCATGCAGGGATAAACATGAAACATCATATAAATAATGGTTATACAAAAACCCTCAACCCATGTTTTCAAGATCATTATCAATATCTTATGAACAACACTTTAAATCACATGATTTTACAAATTAACAATGAGGGAAGAGTAACATCCCTTAAATACACAAGATTATGGAGAGAATTTAACCCTTGAAGCTCTACTTGACCCATTTATTGGAAACCCTATGTATGAATGCATGAGAGAATTAAAGAGAGATTTTGAAAGTGTTTTAGTGAGTTAACAATGATAATAAGGTCCCCAATAGGTTTTTAGGTCGTGGGTTACAATTGGGGTAGAGGGAAAATGTCTAAAGGGCCCTTAATGAAAAGACTAAAAATTGTCGCAAGTGATTATAGGTCACTATACGACTCGTATAGACATATTATGACTCATTAAAAGGAGTTGTAGTAAAGATAAAACCACCAAGACCCTATACTGGTCTAGCTATGATTCATACCACCAACTCATAACCATACTTAATGACTCGTAACCACTTCTTTTACTCAAGAAAACACCAATTTGGGATGAATTACTGGACACCCTATGAGTTGGTCATAATGACTCGTCATGAGTATTTATGACTTATGGCCACAATTCATTATAAATACAGTGTCTTAGGACAAACTTTCTGGATACTTTACGACTTGTCCATAAGACCCGTAAGAAGTCTTGATGACTAGTTAAGAGCCACTCATACTCAGAGTAGAATACTAAGTCACTTGTTTTGATTAAGTTGCGCCCAAGTCCTTATAACCCTTTATGACTCACTACGACTTGTTAGGGGAGTCGTAGTCAGGAAAGTGCGGATAAAATTTTAGAAAGTTTTTAAGGACCAAAAAATTGAGGCATTACAGTAAAGAATCAACTGAATCATTTGAATGTCTTTTTAATTCATTCTTTAGGATTATGTCTACAGATAAACCATGATCATTCATAACAAATCAAGATCAAGTAATAGCCTCTATTGTCTCATCAGTATTGCCTCAAACATATCATCTCCTATGTGTGTGGCACTTAGAAAAAATGTGTTTAAAAATCTTAACCATATCTTTAGAGCTAATTCATCATTTGTGAAAGATTCTAGCAAATTTATTTATGTTATGAATATGAGAAGGATTTTTTAAGTGCATGATAGGATATGCTTGGCAAAAATGAGCTTAAAGATAAAAGTTGGTTGAATTGTATATTTTCTATAAGGGAGAAATGGTAGATAACTTATGAAAGAAAATACATTTTTAGCAGGTATGCAAGGTACACAATTGAGTGAGAGCTTTAATGGATCTTTGAGGGGATATTTGAAATCTGATTTGGATATCATTTAATTTTTTTAAGTATTTTGAAAGTTTTGTAGATGATAAGCACAACAATGACAATAAGTCAAATTTTGATATTACCTAAAGAATACCTATTTTGAAGGTTAAACTTCATTCACTAATTCGTGCTACAACCCAACTATATTTAACCTGTTTCAAAATAAATGGGAAAAATCATTACTTTTTTCTATTAAGGACATTCATGATGAAGAATATTTGTGTACATACAATGTTAGCACTTATGTAAGTGTTAAAGAGCATGCAATAATCGTGAAACGATTAGTAACTCGAGTTTCTTGTAGCTGCAAAAATGTTTGAGTTTATGGGTTTACCATTTAGACATGCTTTATAGATTCTTGATATATTGATTGTGAAAGATATGATACCTATATATTATATACTAAAGAGGTGGACAAAAGATACTACAAACATTCATGAGATGGATGCCAATCTTGTAGCAAAAGACTTTGATCCAAAAGTTAAAGTTATTGTGAGGTATAGACATTTATTTTAAACTTTTATCCAAATTTTAAGTGAAGCTTCTGGATCCAAAGAAGGATATGAATTTATTGCAATGTGTGCGAATGAGCTAATTACAAAGTTAAATGATATAAAGAAGAAAAAGGAATCTCTTGAAGAGCCGACTCCAGAAAATAATATCCAAAATGAAGTAATGAGACAATATTTGTTGATAATTCAAATGTTTTAAAGGCCACTGGGTTAAAATAGAAGCATTCAACTCGTCGGTCTAATACTCTACTAAAAGTTTTATGAAAAATGCCAGAGAAAAAATAAGAGTTCATTGCCAAAATTTCCTTTTATCCAAACTGATAAGCAGTCAGATAACTTTTCATCTCTTTAAGTCCCATATCCTTCTTTATCAAATGCATCAATGACTACGGTATCTCACGAGATTTTATTTTTTCTTGTTTATTATAGTGTAACAACTTATATATTTTTTTTAAATAATTAGGTATGGAATCAGGAAGCTTTCCATCGTGGTTCCCTTCACAATTGTCTCAAGGACCATCCTATGAAAGTTTGAGTCAACTCTTAAGAGTTAGTGAACAAGTTTATAATGTTGCTCTTTTTTTCTTTAGATAAGTAATGTACTCATATCGATACATTTTTTCTCTTAAATAGTTGTAGGATGTTTCTTTTAATAATTTAAACAATTTATCTCAACATTGATTATAAAATCTTCAAAAAGACAGAGGTTTCATAGTGATGGAGATTTCTGCAACCATAGTCTTGATCGCCAAAATCCAAAACACTTTTTGGAATCCTTTAATAGAATTATTTTTAAGTATAAAGTCTGCTTCATTACCAGCCTAAAATGTAAAAATTCAACAAACTGATTGAACATGGTATTATTCAATTTAAAAAGAGATGCAATTGCATCTACCTTGTTTGTTTAGTTTTGTTTTACTTTGATGAAGCTTGTTAGCTGAAGATCCATTGTTTGCCTTTGGTTTCTAATCTTATAGTTAGTTGAAGCTTATGCCTCTATTTTTTTGTTTCTCGGGTTAGTGGAAGAATTTGGCAAGTTGATTCTTATGCCGCTGTTCTTATGTTGAGTTTAAAAATAATATATACATAGAGTTGCCTATTTAAAATGTTCTTATTCATAATGGTTGTTCACAAAAAAGTTAGTTTCGTTGCTTACCTACTTGTTCTTGTAATTTGCCTACTTGTAAGCAAGGTGGAACATGTTGATGCCAAGGCTTGTTCCAAAGAATGAGGTAATCTTGGTTATGCAAGATGCATAATTAAATTCGAGAAGAATATATCCCTCAAACTATTAGGTACAATAGACAATTGTATTTCACTAAATATAATTAGTGCTTTACGCTTATAAATTCAGCTGTGCGTTTACAATGAACAACACAATCTCATTCAAACGGTGAGACTTTTTCCCAATCAAAGAATAAACCAGAAGGACCATCATCAGTCTGCAAAGCAAGTTTTATAGGACTCTCCATGCCTTATTCAATAGACAGTATCCCATAATTATAACTGATATCCAATTTTACAAAACTAGGGCAGATGCAATTGATCTATACAGATGGATACTTCTTGGCCATGATCTTGGAGTATGCGTTCATCACTGCTTTAGATAGTATGTAGATTGGCATAAAAGATGGCCATCCCTTGGATTGAAGTGACTTTTCTTTGAGGTTCTTCGAATATTCATTTATTATGTCTTCTATTTTATTTTCTGTCAGGTGTTCAGTGTCACTTAATATTCCTTTTGCCTATTCATGTTTCAAGTTCTGGAAATGAAATTAGGAAAATTTCACCCAACTACTCATGTATTATTTATATTGAATGATCGAATTTGTTGATAAATAACCTATCTTAATTATTTACATTGTGTACTAAGTTTCCTGTGATTACAAATGTATTGCACAGACAAACATCCCCTTCACATCTTAATGAGAAGTAGAAAATTGACAAGACTAAAGCCTATCTTAATCATTTAAATTCTGTATATTGAGTTTTCTATGATTTCGAATGTATTATGCAGACACACACCCCTTTCACATCTTATTTACAAGACTAAATCCTAGTTAGCTAGTTTATCAATGTATGAAATAAAGCGGTACGGAGACGTCTTTGTTAAGGAGTTCTTTATCCTCAATGTGGGACTTTTTAGCATGACTTTGAGTTTAGTTCGGATTCAATGAGGGTGACGAACACCAGTGAAAAAAATTAGAAAAAAATATGAATAAAAGCAAGAACGATGAATTGAAATGGTACATGAAAAATTAAAGTTCTAAAATTCTAAAAATGATTTTAACTTTTTATTTTGGAAAGGAGTTGCAAGCATAGATGGTGAATAAAATCAAATAAGAATAGAAAGATTTTTGCCTAATTTGATGTTGTCCATGAAAGAAGTACTAAATTAGATGATATGAAGGCTTAACCATGGTTTAAGGGGTTGCTAAATGTTGATCGTAGATTTAAAAAGAGACTAATGTCACAAAAATAATTGTGTATGGGACCAACTGGAGATATCATCTACTGGAGATGACCCTCGTCCAACAATGTTCTTGTTCTGCATCTCAATTGTATTTATTGGTTACTCAAATAAGGAACCCAAAGGTATCTAATTCCATGCAATTTTGATTATAGGTCTTTGTTGGTCAAGAAATCAAGTTTAATGGTCTTTTCTTAAGGTCTTCAATTTCATGCAATTTTAATAATAAATCTTATTATCGAATGTCTGATGTGTGCTTGTGATATGAGATAAATGTTCTAGCCTTTAGATTCTTATTGAACTTATATGATAATAGAAATTTGTACATTGTTTGTAAATAATTGAAGAGTAAAAAATTTTTAGTGGGGATTTTTTTTATCAGGTCTCCTAAAATTCACTCAACCAATCTCTTATGTTTTCATTTTTCCATTTAGTGGTCGTTTGTACTTTTTGTGATTATGTATTTTCTTTGTATGGGTTTAGTTTTTTTTTTAAAAAATTGGTGATTCCTTGTGGCATGTTTATAAGCAAATCCTTGCGATAGCATCACTCCCATATTGTGATATTAAAGTCACTTCGACTGAATCTTCCTCTATGAAAAGATACTTCTACGGAATAAACTTTAATCCAGCTATGTTTTGAAAAGGAGGTTTATGGTTCATTTGGCATTCACTGTCCTAGGCATTCTTGAACGGTTCCCTATATAAAAGTGAGTAGAGTATGAAAGCTTCTGTTTATTTATGATGTGCAGAGGCACTTTAAATATAAGAAAACATTAACAATATCTCCTATATTACAGGAAGAGTATTCCTAGTGGACTCTAAATAATAAATGTGTAATCCTAATCCTTTGAGTTATAGGTAACTAGCTGTCACGACCAGGGGCTACCCCCTAGTCGTAACACGGTTCTTACGACCACAAGTGATCATAAGCTAACCCATGATCTGGCACCTACTATGAGCACTGAATAATATAATACTAGAACCACATGTGCGGAAGATAAACTGATAAGATGCTGTAATAAAAAGAACACTGAAATATAACCCAATATATATGAAACAACTAGATAAACTAAAAATGAATAAATGTCTATCTTTTTGAAATAATTGATAAAAGCTGAAAACTGACTAACTATCTGAAAGCCTCTAGAAATCATAAGGAGTTGATGGGACAGACCCCAACTAACTTTGACTGGCTGAACATAAATAGACATAAAAATAATGACAAAATAAATCATGTCCTCGATAAAAGAGGACTCACCACTACTGCTACTGGATGATGCTAGACTATCTAGGTATGATCGGGAAATTAAGCGTCCAAACCTATGTTACAAGACAACATAGAGCAAAAGAAGAGTATGCGATCGGTACTTTGAATGTACTGGTATATGATATAAGGACTAACTAAAATGCATAAGACAACTGAACATGGATGCATGAACATGTAAACTGAGAATGCAATACCAAACATAAACAAATACTGAAATAATCTAAAATCTGAGTAACTGAAATGTATACAAATAAACATCTAAAATTTGTATTCTTGGTCATGAACTGATCTATTCTGAAGACTACACTGAGACTTTGGGATGCTAACATTTAATCGACATGCCCCAAGCTGAGCTAATCGGGATCCAACCTATAATCTTAGTTGAAAGAGGCGTCAATACCTTGTCACAGGTATTAACACTGGCTTTGTGGATCCATTAAACTGATGTCCTGAAGGACTAGGGTGTTAGTACTATACTGGCGGGTGACCCCTAAGAGAGTATCAGTCCTAAATTGGTGGGTGAACTTTTATACCCTATGCTGGCTATGTAGTTTTGGAACTTAGGGATTGTGTAATAACCCACACTTTTTCCTAGCTCAATTTAGCTCCTAGAATGTCAAGGGTTAGCTTAAAAAATGAATAACCTTTGATACATATAAAATTTTCCAGTTCTTGACCCTCTAGTATGTAGAAAATTGAATTAGCTTTCCAACGATACCAATTTTTCCTCAGTTCAATACTCGCTTGAGAAGTTATGACATTTTTAGTAAAACAGTATGGCATTTTGACAAGCACCGTGTTGCAGTAAAGACCAAAATGGCAATTGTCAATTTCTAGTGAAGCACCGCAATTGTCCCATATCACGGTAAAGTCCCAGTTCCCAGTTGTCAATTTCCAGTAGCTCATCACTATGGTGGAGCGTCGTGGTGATGTCCTAAATGGTACTCGTCCCTTTTTCAGTAGCCCAACGCGATAGCCCCACATCATGTTGATGGGTAAAATCGGGCTTGTCTCTTTTTCAATGAGCCACCACGATAGTGCCACATCGTGGTGGGTGTCCAGATCGGGATTTCTAGTTTTTTTTGAGTTAAATTTTAAAAGGGTAGTTTGGTCTTTTCCTATTCCCCAAACCATGTAAAACCCAAGATTAAGCTCATTCTAATCATTCTATGCCCACTTTTCATTAATTCTCTCAAAGAAAACCCTAGAGCTCAAAACTTACTCTCCAAGAAATCAAATTTCCTCCATTCTTCTTCCAAGATAACTGATGATTAAAGATTTCCAATTCAAGAACTTCAAGAATTCATCTTCAAAAGCAGAAATAGGAATTCAAAATCAAGTGCTCTTATCAATTTCATCAATTAAGGTATGCGGGGTTTATGAACAAGGATATTCTTTCCTTCTTGTGCCCAAAACTAGTTTTTAATTACAAATTTACATGATTTTGTATGAATATACATGAGTTTCAAACTAGGGTTCATACCCATTATTGTTATGTGTAATATTATGAGATTTCAAGTGATTTAGAAGTTGAATTTCACGTCTATTTTGTATTTTCATACGTGTTGTAGTAAATTCCAGATTTTGAGTTGAATTATCAATATTTACATTATCAAGCATGAACATTATGATGTTTTAACATGAATTTCACGCATAGGTCAATAAGCCTTAATTGGACATTGTAATTTCAAGTTTGATTGTGCTATAAGCACCCTATGACTAGATTATTTTTAGATTTTTGATAAAGATTTGATCTTTTGATCTCAACTTAGATATGAAATCCACCTTACAGTTTCAGATTACAGTTTAAATTAGCAATTATAAAGTTGGTTTTCGTAATAAACCATTATACTAGATTTTTAAGTGAATTTCCAATAGAATGAGCATACAGATTAAAGGGAGTAGTATTTAGCACTGAGTTGGGTATGTTCTCATGCCCCAGAACTATGAGTCAACGTAGGTTCATATTATCAGATTATTCCCATTTTTATATGGATGAAAAATACAAATGTGATTACTTAGATTAGGTTATACTCCTTGGCAAGAGTATGACACCTCTTCCCAACGTGAGTTTTCCATAAGGAAACTAGACGTTGGACACTATGATAGCTCACATAGTGTATGTAGGTTAGAAGAAACTCCCTAATAGTAAAGACTTTCAGAGTAGTTTTTAAATGTATTTCCCTAATAGTAAAAGTAAAAAAATAGCTTTTGAGCGAATTTTTCTACAGCTTATAGAAAAAAGTAAGGAACAACAGAACAACTTTTAGAAACTAAGTGTAAAGGCTCATAACTTTACTCAGATATTGCTTTATAGAAACACATTAGCTACAAACATCAGCTTTCAGATATAAAAGTGAGTCCTCTCTACACTTAGACAACATGATTTACAGACAGAACACTAGTACAACTTTTAGAACTAAATGTTATGACTCACTAGATTTATAAAGTATGATTTACTACTCATGATTATGATTTTCAGCTTTCAGATATTCCAACTTATGTGAGTCCTCTACATTTAACATGCATTGTTTTACAAATTATGATGATGTTGAGCATTGCTTTACTTATGCATTCACCCCTATAAACTCAGTACATTCTCAAAGTACTAATCCACATATACGTGTATGTGCAACATTATCTCATAATGTAGGTTTAGGTGCTCAGTTATAGCAGTGTGATTGATATCGAGTATCTCCATCTACATCCCGACAGTTGGTGAGTCCTTATTGTTCGGGGACTTAGTTTTTTAGTTTTTCATCTTATTAGTATAGATGATTCAGACAGTTTGAGTCAGGTGGGGGTTTGTTCCAGTGCCGCTCTAGTTATTAGTATAGAGGCTTGTCAGACTGCTAGATATGATTCAAATTATTCAATATTAATTGTTCAGACTATTGAATCTAGTATATTTTTTTCAGAAATTATATTCAAATATTGTCATTCGGATATTCTCAGTTATCTCAAACATATTTTTGCATTTAGTATGATTGTTATATCTATATTCCCTTATTATGAGATTCAGATTTAGTAGAAGGCAGACAAGATTAGCTTAAGGCTACTCATAGTCTTGAGCACCGTGTAACGTCTCAAGACCCATTTTTAGGCATTACAGACTGCTACTAAGGTCTCAATCCTAAACTGGTGGGTGAGCCCTCATCCCTAAATTCACTTGATGCTAAGTTTTACTCCCAACTGAACTGACACTGGTACTGATTAAAGTTAACTGAACTCATAACTGGTAATTGCTTAACATGGATATAAATATTTTAATATGATTAAGAAATCATGGTCTGAATGACTTAAAACTTAAGAATCTAAAACATGTACAAACATATAGGCAACGAGTGTTCATAAACCTCCAGCACTGAATAATACTGCCAAACATGATTTTATCAAAATATGATAATGCAAAATTTCATAATTTATGCCAAATTCAATAATTTATCAATAAGGAGAGGTATTCATAATTCTAAGTATGGAAAGATTCTAAGCTTGTGGGAATATCATGCACACATGGTTTAATTGCAAAGATAGACTGAAATTCAAAGAAAGTTTCATAATTGCCATGGAACCCTAAGCATAAAGGGTAAATTAAATTGGGGAGTTGAAGAAATCTTTTGGAATAAATGGGGGGAAGGAACCCATTGATGAAAATCAAATACCTGGAGATTGAAGACTTGAAAAACTCTTGGAAATTGGAGTTGGAGATTAAAGAACCCTAATTTCCTTTTGGAGAGGAGAGAACCACCCCTTTCTCTGTTTTCTCTCTATATTGATTGAATTTGATGTAATAGAGAATTTTAGGTGATTTAATCTTATATTCCAGCCTTAGATATCTTAAACGACATTATTTTAGTGTTAAAAGAGTGGAAAAAGACCAAAAAAACCCTTTAAAAATGTTATGATAGTGCAGAACTATCCCGACAACGGTTTGGATGACGGACCATCACTCCTGTGACTGACCATCACTCCCGTGACTGACCGTCACTCTTGTGACTGACCGTCACTCCAACCATCACAAAATGACCAAATTTTGGTCTTTCTACTTAAGGGTGATGGTTTGGCGTGACGGTCCATCACCGATGCGATGGACTGTCACCCTGGCCGTTACGCCGTGGCAGACAAACACCTCTTTGGTAAAACAGGCATAACTTTTTACTCTAATAGCAGATTAAGGCAAAACCGGTGGCGCTGGAAAGATAATTCAATTATCTTTCTGTTAGTTGGTATTGAACTTAAAAATACTTATTAATACAAAAGTTATGATCATTTAAAGTTGACTATAGCAATAATCTTCCCAAGAGCTCAAGAGGTATGGGATATTTTTGCTTGTCTGAAAGATAGGATTTATTTGAGGCCTTAATATACATACAAATCACTAATAAAACTAACAAAGCACTTTATTTGATTCTGCATGACCTTAAAGTATGGTTCTAATATTGGTTTGGATTTTTGAAGTGTTATAATTCTCTTTCGTGGGATCTTTTAAACCTGAATGAAACTGACTCAACTGATGTACTAGTTGAAAAACTGTAAAAAAAATTTCTTACACTGAAAACTTATAAGATAAATCATGACTAAATAACTGAATCCTAAAACATGATTCATGGACTGAACTGAATTCATGCTATTACATGAGGATCGATATATAGTTGAGATAAGAAATGAGAGAGTCAAGTTAAGAGAGACCATTACCTCAAGTTGAATCTTAATATGTAGAGAAAAGATGAGGATACTTGGCTCATATTTCTGATTCTACTTCCCAAGTATCTCCCTCAATGGACTAATTTCTCCATAGAACCTTAATCAAGGGAATTTCTTTATTCCTCAACCTATGAATTTGGAGGTTAAGGATCTCAACTGGGATTTTTTTCATAGGAGAGACTATCTTTCGCCTCCACACTCTAAGGGAATGATTGAAGTTGGGTTGCCAATACATTTCTTTAACAAAGAGACATGAAACACCATATGCACTAATGCCAAATCTGCAGGCAACTCTAATTCATACGCTACCTTCCCAAATTGGCTCAAAATTCTTTGTGGGCTAATGTAGTGGGGACTGAGTTTCCCTTTCTTGCCAAATATCTTCACTCCTTTCATAGGCAAAATTTTCAAATAAACCAAGTCACCAACATCAAACTTAAGATCTCTTCTCCTTACATCTGCATAAGATATCTGATGACTTTGGGATATCTTCAGCCTATCTCGAATTAACTAAACTTTCTCTATTACCTCAAACACTAAATCTTGCCTTATCGAAGCAGCCTCATGTACTTCAAACCAACTAATAGGAGATGTAAATATCCTCTCATAAAGAGCCTCAAATAGAGCCATATGAATACTGGAGTCATAACTATTATTGTAGGCAAACTCTATCAAAGGTAAGTGGTAATCCTAACTAACATTAAAGTCAATAACACAGGATCTCAACATATCCTCTAAAGTCTGAATGGTCTATTCTGCCTAGCCATCTGTCTGAGGATGAAAAGTTATACTGAGATATACTTGGGTACCAAGGCCCTTCTAAAATTCCTTCCAAAAGTGAGAGGTAAATTGAGTACCTTTATATGAAATAATTGTCAATGGGACCCCATGCAACTTCACCAACTCCCTAATATAGAGTCTAGCATAGTCCTTGGCTGAATAAGAAGTATGAACTGGGAAGAAATGGGTTGACTTGGTTATTCTGTCTATGATGACCTAAATCAAATCATGCTGACGATGAGTACGAGGCAACCCTATAACAAAATCCATATTCACAACGTCCCACTTCCAAGTGGGGATTCTGAACTCCTGAATCATACCACTAGGCCTGTGGTGCTCAACTTTAACTTGTTGACAATTAAAAGACTTAGCTAAGAACTCTGAAATATCCTTATTTATACCATTCCACCAATAGATTTCCCAAAAGTCATGGTATATCTTTGTGGCTCCTGGGTGAATAGAATACCGTGCACCAAGCGATTTAGCTAGTATTCGCTGTTTTAGACCATCAACACATGGGACATATAGTCTTCCCTGACAATGAAGCACACCATCTTCCACTTGGGAGAAAACCTCCAGCTTCTGATCTCTAACTACCTTCTTCAACTTGACCAAACTAGGATCTCTATCTTGTTTTTCTTTTACTTTGGCAACCGACGAAGATTTCGAACCATTCTAAACCCTTGAAATAACCAACTAAACTCCTAACCTAGCAAGCTGGTGAACCTCATGGAATAACTCCTTCTTATCATCCTTAACATGAGCAACACTGCCCATAGACAATCTACTAAGGGCATCCACCACTACATTGGCCTTGCCTGAATGATATAACATATTTGTATCAGTCTTTTAATAATTCAAGACACCTTCTCTGATGAAGATTCAGGTCTTTCTACGTGAAAATATACTGTAAACACTTGTGATTCATAAACACATCGACATGAACCCCATAAAGGTAATGCCTCTAAATCTTTAAGGAAAAGACAACAACTGCCAACTCAAGATCATGGGTCATGTAATTCTTTTCATGGGGTTAAGTTGTCTAGAGGAATAGGCTATGACCTTACCTCGCTACATCAGTACAAAACCAATACAAAATCTAGATGCATTATAATAGACAACAAATCTATCTGAACCATCTAATAAAGTCCAGACTGAAGTGGAAGTGAGTCAAGCCTTCAACTCCTGAAAGCTCTTTTCACAAGAATCTAACCACTAAAATTTAACCTTCTTTTACGTTAGTCTAGACATTGGAAAAGCAATAGAAGAAAACCCTTCAATAAACCATCTGTACTAGACAGCTAAACCTAAGAAACTTCTAATGTTTGACAGAGAGATGGGTCTAGGCCAATTTCTCACTGCTTTGGTCTTTTGAGGATCAACTCAAATGCCATTACCGAAAAATATGTGACCAAGGAAAGCTACTAATATTAACCAGAATTCACACTTGCTAAACTTAGAGAATAACTGATGGTCCTTAAGGGTCTGCAATACAACCCTTAAATTATCTGCATGATCACTCTCACTATAGGAATAAACAAGGATGTCATTAATGAAGACTATGACAAATAGGTACAAGTACTATTTGAACACCCTATTCATCAAGACATGAAAATTGCAGGGGTATTTGTTAGTCCAAAAGACATGACTAGGAATTCGAAGTGACCATACCGAGCTTTGAAGAATGTCTTTTGAATGTCACATTCTTTGGCTCTAAGTTGATGATAGCTAGATTTGAGGTTTATCTTAGAGACACAACTTACACCCTCAAGTTGGTCGAACAAGTCATCAATCCTAGGGAGGGGATACTTATTCTTGATTGAGACTTTGTTCAACTGATGGTAGTTAATGCACATTCTGAGAGAACCATCTTTCTTGCACATGAATAAAATTGGAGCACCCCATGGGGAAATACTAGGACTGATGAAATACTTATCTAAGAGATCCTTCAATTGTTTTTTCAATTCCTTAAGCTTAGATGGAGCCATTTTGTAAGGTGGGATAGAGATAGGCCAAGTATCTAGAAGGAGATCTATTCCAAAGTCAATTTTCCTTTACAGAGAAATCTCAAGAAGATCTTCATGAAACATATCTGGAAATTTATTTACTACAAAAACTGACTCAAGACTCGGGATTTCAAAATTTTAGTCCTTGACTTGGACGAGATGGTATACATACCTTAGATATCATCTTTTTTGCCTTAAGATATGAAATAACTTGATTGCTAAGCACTGAAGTACTACCCATCCATTTAATAATTGGTTCATTAGAAAACTGGACTGGACAATTCTATTTGTGCAATCAATTGAGGCATAGCACGAGTGGAGCTAATCCATGTTGAGAATGACATCGAAATCAGTCATATCTAACTCTACAAAATCAACTGAGTTAACTTTTTAAGACACTTTGACAAGGTAATCTCTATATAATTGCATAGATATAATAGACTTACCTACTGGGGTAGACATTGAGAAAGGCTCTGCTAATTTTTTGGGATCAACACCAAAATATATTGCTACATAAAGAGTCACAAAGGAAAGTGAAGCTCCGGGGTCTAACAATGTATAAAATTGAAGATGAAAGACTTGTAATGTACCCGTAATCATATCATGATAACTTTCCTAATCATGTTGAGTCTGCAGAGTGTAGTGTCTATTTTGGTACTACCCATTGGTAGTACTGGAGGTGGCACCCTGCTGAGTCGGGCGACCTGCTGGAACTGATGAAAAGTTGGACTAACCCTGTTGAAAAAATAGTTTCCCTTCTGGGAAACTACTAGGCATTTCCTAACCCTGTGGCCTGGCTTGCCACATTTGAAATATGCATCACTACCTACCCTGCACTCTCCTTGATGATTCTTACCACACTTTCTACAGAACAGATTGATACGACCGCTGTTTGTACTACCCTGTAACTTAGAGCCCTACACTCTATCTCGATTGTCCTTCCTGAACTTAGGAACTGGTGCGCTAGCTGAAGATGGAGATAGGGCTGAAAATTTCTAATAGAGCTAAGAACGGTTGCCTCGTTCGAACCTTGGCTGAAAAAAGTTAAAATTACCTGTTATAGCCCTCTTATTCTCTATTTCTTTCTCTTTGAGCATCTCCCCCTCAATCTGTTGAGCATGAACCATCAGTCTAGAAAGGTCCATCTTCTTAGTAAGCATGGAAGTCCTACACTCTTTGACTATACTTCCAGATATACCAACACAAACTTACTCATCCTGGACCTAGAGTTACCCAACATTATTGGAGCATACCTCGCTAACTGAGTGAACTTGAGAGAGTACTCCTTCACACTCATGCTACCTTACTTCAAATTTATAAACTCCTGAACCTTAGCTTCCCTCAATCCCAGTAAGAAGAACCTGTCTAAGAAATCCATGGCAAACTCCTCCCACTCTATAGGCCTTGCCTCAACACCTATGTCCTCCTTTAACTTCTTGAACCAGGTGTGAGCCACTTTTTACAACTTGTAAGCAGATAAGTCCGCACTCTTACTTGAAATGACACCCCCTGATGTCTGTGATAAAAATCCTGTGGATCCTCCCCAGACTTGGATCCAAAAATGAAAGAAGGGTTCATCCGAGTGAAGTATGGGATCCTAGATATAGCCGTATTCATCACTAAATTAGCTGGGGAAATATCCTGCTGATTGTTCTGAGCATCTACAGAATGGTAGAAGGCTTTGAAAGTGGCCCTAAATTTAGCATGAGGAACATGGCCGTTCAGGGGATCTTCCTAAACAGGTGATGGTGCAGGCTGTTCCCTGTTTCTTTTTCCATTGTTTCTATTAGGAGGAATTATTTTTAAATGGAATGAAGAATGAGTTAGAAAAAGGAATTCAATAGAGCTCATTCTCTTTCACATGACATGAATACTGAAAGAAAGAAAACTTTCTTAAAACGTCTCATAGCCTCTTGTCCATATGTGTGACGCGCTTCACACCCATGTATAAGATTCTACTCAACACATATTTCAAATACCCTAGGACACTTTAAAAACCTTACGCTCTGATACCAAGATTTATTATAACTTGGGGCCACCCCTAGTCATAACACGGTGCTTACAGCCACAAGTGACCATAAGCTAACCCATGATCTGGTACCTACTGTGAGCACTGGATAATATAATACTACAACCATATGTGTGAAAGATAAACTGATAAGATTCTATAATCAAAAGAACATATAATCCAACATATCTAAAAGAACTGGATAAACCAAAACTAAATAAATATCTATTTGTCAAAAATAATTGATAAAAGCTGAAAACTGACTAATTGTCTTGTAACACCCCATAGTTTGCATGTACTTGTTTGATTTATATGAAAAACTTGGTATAGCCTTGTGGTACAGGTAATGAATAAGACTTGTTATGTGAGTATTGATGGTATAGATCGATTTTTATATGTTAACCGTATGTTTCAATATGACATGGCCAAGTTAACATCAATACAACTATTCAACTTGGAATTGTAAGACAATATTTGAACCTAAAATTTAAGTGACCAAGTACATACAAGTTTGAAGTTAGATTAAATGGATTAAGAACTAAAAATGGAGTAAATTGTTGAGGTGTTTGCTTGACTTAATTAAGCTAGTAGGTGAGTCACCAACTTGAGTTCCATGAACAAAGTTAATGGACCAAGTCTATGGACTGGATTTGGGCCTATATTTGTATACTTATTTGGGCCCAAATTAAGTAAAAGAAGAAGGAAATAGAGAAATGGCCCAACGCTTAAATCTGCCAAAGGGCCAAATAAATGGAGCCCAAATAAGAATTTAAGCAAGTATGTACATCACCTACTTTGACCTTTTGAGCAGCTTAATTTCTTTAAGTGGGTACATCACCTACTTAGACCAATTTGACCAATTTTGAGGTCCAAAATGTAGCTAAGGATATGGCCAAAATAGGGCCTTTATAAGGCCAAGTTGCTGGTTATTTTCCTTTACTCCTAAGTTACAAAAATGATTATATTTCACAAACTCTCTCTACTTTCTCTAAAAAAGGCAATGAGAAGCCCTATATTTCCTTCTAGGGTTCTTAAAGAAACCCCAACCTCTGCAGGTTAAGGTAAGTAAAAACACTTAAGGTTTAGCTTAATTCTCCCATAGAAGATTAGGAAAACATGTTATTCATGCTTAATTATAAGTCCATAGCAGAATATAAAATAAGCTACCTGCTCACTTTTTCTTTGTTATTAAGTGACTTATCTTTTCTTATTTGATTTAAAGTGTGAAGGAAATTTCAAGTTCTTCAAGAGTTCGAATTAGAAGGATAGGTTGTAAAAAATTAAGGTAAGGTAACTGCTCTATTTTATCCTCCTTATATATTAATTTGGAAAAAAATTATGGATATGTTATTATTGAGAACTCAATGGATGATGAGTTCCATATTTGATTGCTATAATAAAAGGGATTTGGGGCTATTTTATGGACTGTTTTGTTTGTATATATTGGGGGCTACCAGGTTGATATTGGGGAAAAGTGTGATTAATTCATGTTGAAATGTATAAGAAAGGTGTGGTGGTACACCACCAAATTAATTGTTGTTTATGTATATTGCCCATGTTGTGTTGTGTGTTGTTTGGAGGGTGTAATAAAGCCAAAGCTATTTTGGGGGATCTTATAAGAATATGTATGGTATATTGATGTAATTAGGGGAGAAAAGGGTTAAAATACACCCTTGATTGATAAATTAAAGGCTTACTGTCCGGCTACTATTTTGGTGAAGTTAGGTAGCCCAAATGTGTCGGTTGATTACTAATACTAGTTTTACCATATACTTTATTATAGATAAGCAATCCTAAAGTCAGGAAGTTAATTGGGTTAACATCGGAGTTGTATGGCCAGGTATGTAAGGCTACTCTATGTCATATTCTTTGGCATGAATTCCAACACTTGTGGTATAAAGTAAGCTTCTAAAGCTCTCCCATAATAAATGATACCTAGTGGCAGCACATGACCTCCCATATAATCAGTGACCTTGTTCCTACTTACTAATATGTTAAAATACCTCATCACATGCTTATTATCAAGTTTGCATTTTTACATTCACTAAAAAGTCTCACAAGTTCTCCTTTAAGTAAAATAAGACCCGTATGTTATTTTCAGCTCCTGAACATTTCATCCATGTACAATTTGCTCCATACCTCTTTGTCATTGCATTATGTGTTTGTTCACATGTCTCTTATTCATAGATTATTGTTCAAAGGTACCAAAAGGTTATGACCACCAAAGTAACAATCTCAAAGGCTAAATAAACTAAGTAACACAAATCTTAATTGAATGGGTGGAAGCTCAGGGGAATAAGACTAGCATGGGACAATCCTAATATTTATATATAGGTGGAAGCTCAGGGGCATAAACCTAGCATATGATGATCCCAATGTTTATATATGGGTGGAATCTTGTGGCATAACCCTAGCATGGACCGATTTAGATTTGTGTATTTACCACTTACTTACCAGTTGGTCATTTTTATCATATGGCTTCCAAAAATTATGAAGTAAGAAAAGTAAGATAAACAAAAGAATGTAATGTACCTGACTCTACAAGTATCTATAAAGGTGGTCTTTTAGCACTATTTGTACACTTGTATCAGATTTCCATTGACCTCCTATCTCATATGTGGTTACTTTTAGCCTTGAATATTCAGTACATATATTCATACTGATGACCCTTAGGGGGAACTATATTTTATGCTGCAGGCACAAGTGCTTTAGCTAATACACCTTCTCAATGAGAGCCCAGGATATCCAGTGGCTATTGATGAGCTCCAAATTGATTTGGGGCTTTTCGAGTCTGTTTTATGTATTTTGGTATTGTACAGAAGTTAAAAGTATGGCGGGGGTTTGTACCGACCTTAACTAGTGTCTATGCATATTTTAGAGGCTTTGTAGACCAATTTAAAGGTAAGCATGATAGGGTTTTATCTTTTAGATGTTATGGCCCCAACGACCAATTCTGGTATTTATAGTTTTTGGCTTGTCATTTATTTCTCATCAATGCATTATATCCATTTATGTTAAAACCTTTGGTTATTATAGTTACATGCATGAGAGTTATGGATTGGTTCACTTGGGCCTTCATGGCTACGGGTGCCTGTCCGCCCCAATATGAGTTGAGGAATGACAAAAATGGTATCAAAGTAGGTCATCCTTGGGAGTCTACAAAGCTATGTCTATGTAGAGTCTTATTTATGGGTGTGTTTTTCACCACATCTATAAATAGGAGGCTATGGGACATTTGGGGGTTGTCTCTTTTTCTTCACATCTTAGATCGTGCAATAGATCCCAAGTCGTAGGTGAAGTCATATTTAACCATTGAATCTAGTTTTTCTAATTATATTAAAGGTTCCTATTATAAGAAGGAGTAAAAATACAAACAAGTGAGTAGATATGGCTGCTGGAGAAGGGACTAACAAGTCACCACCTAGACAAGCTAATCAAAGTGAGGCTCAAGACGAGTTTCTATCACAAACCTCTTCTACTCCTCTATCTCCAGAAGAGCTAAGAGGAAAAGAACCATCCGCAGAATCACCTATTAATGATATTGAGTAAGCTCTAAGAAATATGGTGCAATTATTGACCCGTATAGTTACTAGAAAAACTCAAGAACAAACTATTCCAACCATAGGTTTTTGTGGTGCGTATAGGGCAACTAGCTTATGGACACAGGATTTTCTTAAATTGGATCCTCCCAAATTCACTAGGTATGGTTTAATGAAGACCCATAGGACTTTATTGATCAAATCCAAAGGGCTCTAGATGTCATGCATGCATTGGGTAAATAGACGATTGAGCTAGCAATGTATAGATTAAAAGGGGAGGCTATATTATGGTATAAAGATTGGAAATGCTCTAGGGGTATCAATACACCTTCAGCTACTTGGAAAGAGTTCATAGAGGCATTTCTTGATGATTACCTTCCATTTGAGATCTGAGAGGTCTATGCAGATCAACTCTTGATCCTTTACCAAGGAAATATGAGCATGAGAGAGTATAGCCTTCGATTTGAATCTTTGGCTAGGTATGCTTCTAATATAGTAGCTACTATGGATGATAAAGTTCATCGATATATGGATAGACTGGATCTATATCTAGTTAGGGTTCGTACTATTGCTGCCTTGAATAAAGACATGGATATAGCAAGGATAAAAGCTTTTGCACAAAAATTAGAGGATCACAGGCAAAGAAGAAGAACATAAGAGTCGAAAAGAAGGTATTCCAAAAGGGATAGATCTACAGGAAAGTTTATAGCATCCCAAGGAGAGTTCATGCCTCAGTTATCTAATAGACCGCCTACGCCATTATCTTCTTATCCTGTAGCTAGTGCTCCATTGAGGTTTCAAGGGTCCAAGGGAAATTAATTTGGGTAAAAAAGTAAGAGTCAGATTTCACGAATAGTGGGTATCAAGAACAAAGGAGTATGAGCCTATTAATACCTCCTTGGCAGTCATGTAAATAATATGGAAAGCTTTATTTGGGTGCATGTCAGTTCGGGTAAAGTGCTTAATTTTGAAGTGGTACGTCGGGGCATATGATGAGAGAATTCCCACAAAGGGTCATAGGTGGTGTGGCGCACAACCAACTAGATCAACCGTTGCATCATTATTATGGATTCCTTCTTTAGGTAGGGGTGTACAACCTATAGGTCATGGTAGAGGTGTTAAAGGAGTAGCTAGCCCTAGTTGAGTTATGAATTGTACCTATGCTTTAGCGGATTGACCAAATTTAGAGGCTTCTCTGGATGTGGTTACAGGTACATTGTCCATCTTTTTACATGATGTATACGCATTAATTGACCTGATTTCTACATTATCATATGCAACTCCATTGGTTTTTGGAAAGTTCAAAAGAACACCAAAATTACTAGTTAAGTCATTTGAAGTGTTTATGCCGGTTGGTGGATCTATTATAGCTAAGAGAGTGTATCGAAATTGTATAATAAAAATTTGCGGTCGTGATACAATGGCTGATGTTGTTGAATTAGAAATGGTTGTTTTGGATATTATACTAGGTATGGATTAGTTGACTTCTTGTTATACCACAGTAGATTGCCGAACTAAGAGGATGTATTTCCATTTTTTAAGAGAGGCATTCCTTGAATGGAGGGGTAATATTGGTGCACCAAGAGGTAAATTTATTTCTTATTTTAAGGCAAAAAGATAATTTCCAAGGGTTACATTTATCATATAGTTAGAGTGAAGGATACAAATGCGGAGCCACCAACTCTTCAAACTATTCCAGTGGTAAATGAATTTCCTGAAGATCCTCCAGGTTTTCCTCTAGAGCGAGAAATAGAGTTTGGTATTGATGTGATTCCAGGTACTCAACCAATCTCAATTCCTTTGTATACAATGGACCTGACAGAATTATGAGAGTTGAAAGAGAAATTAAAAAACTTGCTAGAGAAAGGATTCATAAGTCCTACTATGTCCCCTTGGAAAGCACCAGTGTTATTTGTGCATAAGAAAGATGGCTCATTGAGAATGTGTATTGTCTACCGACAACTAAATAAGTTGACTATTAAGAATAAATATCCCCTTCCAAGAATTAATGATTTATTTGATCATTTACAAGGCACCAAGTGTTTCTCAAAGATTGATTTGAGGTCAGGTTACTACCAAGTGAGGGTCAAAGAGAAGGATTTAGCCAAGATAGCATTTCAAACATGGTATAGTTATTATGAGTTTCTAGTCATGTTCTTTGGGTTAACTAATGTAACCCAAATTTTATGGATTTGATGAATAGGGTGTTCAAGCCATTCTAAGATATGTTTGTGATAGTTTTTATAGATGACATTCTGGTTTATTCAAGATCAAAAGAGGGCCATGCTAGTCACTTACGACAGGTGTTACAGATTCTTCGTGATCGTGAGATATATGCAAAGTTCTCTAAATGTGAGTTTTGGTTAAAATCTGTGGCATTCTTGGGTGATATTGTATCTAATGAAGGAAAAAGGTTGATACTCAAAAGATAAAAGCCGTGAAGAACTGGCCAAGACCTACAACGCCTATGGAGATTCGTAGTTTCCTTGGGTTGGCAAGTTATTATAGAAGGTTTGTTGAAGGGTTTTCTTCAATTTCTACACCTTTAACAAAACTAACACACAAAGCATCCAAGTTTCAATGGAATAATTGACGTGAAAGGAGTTTCCAAGATCTAAAGAATAATTTGACTTCTACACCCGTATTGGAACTTCCAGAAGTCACGGAAGGGTATGCAGTATATTGTGATACTTCAAGAGTTGGCTTAGGACGTGTGTTGATGCGACATGGTAAAGTAATAGCAAATGCCTCAAGGCAATTGCAGCCTCATGAGAAAAATTATCATACACATGATCTTGAGCTAGTAGCAGTTATATTTGCTTTAAAGATATGATGTCACTACTTGTGTGAGATTCATGTTGAAATATATAATGACCATAAGAGTTCGCAATATATCTTTAGATAGAAGGACCTCAATTTGAGGAAGCGAAGGTGGCTTGAACTATAAAAGACTATGATGTTGATATCTTGTATCATTCGAGGAAAGAAAATGTGGTAGCTGATGTGTTAAGTCTTAAGGCTATGGTGGGAACTTATGGGCAGTCTACAAAATGACAAGGAATGGCTAAAGATCTACACCAACTAGCCAATTTGAGGGTTCTCCCTTTTTAAACTCCAGATGAGGGGCTTATTGTGAATAATACGGAAAAATCTTCACTAGTACCAAAGTGAAATAGAAGCAATATACAAATCCTATTCTATTATAGCTTAAGGAAAATGTACAATATGGTATAACAAAGGCATTTGATCCTACGCAAGAGGGAGTACTTTGGTGCCAAAACAGATTGTGCATGCCTAATGTAAATGGGCTAAGAAAGAGGATTATGATAGAGGCACATCATTCAAGGTATTGCATCTATCCAGGGTTAACAATAATGTATCATGATTTAAAAAGAGTGTATTGGTGGGGTGACATAAAGAAGAACATTATAGATTTTGTAGCCAAATGTCCAAATTGTCAAAGTGTTAAAGTAGAGCACCAAAACCCTATGGATTATATGCAATGTATATATCTTCTAATCTGAAAGTGGGACATGAACTATATGGATTTCATTACTGGCTTGCCTCGTACATCTCTAAAGTTTGATTCCATATGGGTAATAGTTGACAGGCTTAGCATATTAGCATACTTCCTACCAGTTAAGATCACTTACACAGTTGAAGAGTCTACAAAATTATATATCAAAGAGATAGTTTGGCTACACGGAGTACCAATATCTATTATATTAGATAGGGGAGCTTGATTTACTGTAATTTTTTTAGAAGTGTTTTTAGAGAAATTTGGGAACACAAGTGAATTTAAGTACAACTTTCCACCTTCAAACAGATGGATAAGTAGAATGTTCCATTCAAACAATTGAAGATATGTTACGAGCTTGTATATTGGACTTTAATGATAGTTGGGATGATCAATTACCTCTCATCGAGTTTGCCTACAACAATATCTATCATTTAATTATCAAAATGGCACCATATGAAGCTTTGTATAGAAGAATGTATAGATCACTAATTGGATGATTGGTAGTGGGTGAAGCTTCCTTGTTCGGGATAGATCTTGTTCATCAAGCTATGGAATCAAACAGTGGATGGAGTCAATCCAAAGTTGACACAAATCAGATGTGGATATTAGAAGAAGGGGGCTAAAGTTTGCTATTGGTGGTTGGGTATTCCTGAAGGTGTCACCAATAAAAGGGATAATGAGATTTGGTAAGAAAGGAAAACTAAGTCTGTGTTATATAGGCCTATATAAGATTATTTGGAGGTTTGGATAAGTCACTTATGAGTTAGAGATACCCCAAGAGCTTTCAACAGTCCATCCAGTGTTCTACATCTCAATGCTTTGAATGTGCATCGTAGATCCATTTCATATTACTCCTACTAAAGATGTAAAAATTATGGAAGATCTCACCTATGAAGAAATACCTATTCGAATTCTGGATTGACAAGTTAAGAAGTTAAGCAATAAAGAAATAGCTTCTGTAAAAGTACTTTGGAGAAACCACCAAATAGAAGAGATCACATAAGAAGCTAAAGAAGCGATGAAATCCAAGTACCCCCATTTATTCGAATACGAAGAGAAAGTTCAAGATGCTGATTTGGAGAAATAACAAGCAAGAATAATATATAAGTACTATGTGATAACAGGAATAGTAAACTTAGGTTTGAACTAGTTTTGGTTTGATAATTATGCTAACATTTGAGGACGAATGTTCCTAAGGGGGAGGGGATGTAACACCCCATATTTTGCATGTACTTGTTTGATTTATATAAAACTTGGTATAGCCTTGTGGTACAGGTAATAGATGAGATTTGTTTTGCGAGTATTGATGGTATAAATGGAGTTCTAGATGCTGCCCATACATTTCAATCTAACGTGACCAAGTCAACATCAATACAATAATTCAACTTGGAATACTAAGACGGTATTTGAATCTAAAGTTTAAGTGACAAAATATATACAAGTTTTATGTTAGATTAAAGGGATTAAGAACTAAAAATGGAGTAAATTTTTGAGGTGCTTGCTTGACTTAATCAAGCGAGTAGGTGAGTCACCTACTTATGTTACATGAACAAAGTTAATAGACCAAGTCCATGGATCAGATTTGGCCCTATATTTGTATACTTATTTGGGACAAATTAAGTAAAAGAGGCAGGAAATAGAGAAATGGCCCAATACTTAAATCTGCCAAAGGCCCAAATTAATTAAGCCTAAATAAGTATTTAAGCAAGTAGGTGTATCACCTATTTTGACCTTTGGAGCAGTTTAATCTCTTTAAGTAGGTGCATCTCCTACTTGGACCAATTTGACCAATTTTGTAGTCCAAAATGCAGCTAATGAGATGGATAAAATAGGGCCTTTGTAAGGCCAAGTTACTGGTCATTTTCCTTTACTCCTAAGTCACAAAAAATATTATATTTCAGAAACATTCTCTACTTTCTCTTAAAAAGTAAGGAGCAACCCTATATTTCCTTCTAGGGATCTTGAAGAAACCCCACCTTTACAGGTCAAGGTAAGTGAAAAAACTTATGGTTTAGCTTAATTCTCCCATAGAAGATTAGGAAAACATTTTATTCATGCTTAATTATAAGTCCATGATAAAATATAAAACAAGCTACCTTCTCACTTTTTCTTTTTTACTGAGAGACTTCTCTTTTCTTCTTTGATTTAAGGTGTGAAGAAAAGTTCAAGTTCTTGAAGAGTTTGAATTAGAAGGATAGGTTGCAGAAAATTGAGGTAAGGTAACTTCTCCATTTTGACCTCCTTATATATGAATTTGGGAAAGAATTA
The DNA here is from genome assembly GCF_002878395.1 of Capsicum annuum. Taxonomy (NCBI): domain Eukaryota; kingdom Viridiplantae; phylum Streptophyta; class Magnoliopsida; order Solanales; family Solanaceae; genus Capsicum; species Capsicum annuum. The sequence continues at coordinate 35,061,678 of NC_061117.1, forward strand.
TGGATGTGTTGTTATTAAGAACTCAATGGATAATGAGTTTCATATTTGATTGCTACAATAAAAAGGATTTGGGGCTGTTTTATGGACTGTTTTGTGTGTATATGTTGGGGGCTACCAGGTTGATATTGGGGAAAGGTGTGATTAGTTTGTATTGAAATATAGAAGAAAGGTGTGGTGGTACACCATGAAATTAATTATTGTATAGATTTATTTCCCATGCTGTTTTGTGTATCGTTTGGAGGGTGTAATGAAGCCAAAGCTTTTTTGGGGGATATTATAAGAATATGTATGATATGCGTATGTAATTGGAGGAGAAAAGGGTAAAAATAACACCCTTGATTGATAAATTAAGGGCTTACTGCCCAGTTACTATTTTTGTGAAGTTATGTAGCCCAAATGCGTCAGTTGGTTACTAATACTAGTTTAACCATTTAATTTATTGTAGGTAAGCAATCATAAATTCAGGAAGTTAATTGGGTTAACGTTGGAGTTATACGACCAGGTATGTAAGGATACTCTATGTCGTATTCTTTGGCATGAAATCCAACACTTGTGGTACAAAGTAAGCTTCTAAAGCTCTCCCATACTAAGTGATACCTAGTGCAGCACATGACTTCCTATCTAGTCAATGACCTTGTTCCTACTCACTAATGTGTTAAAATACCTTATCACATGCTTATTATCAATTCTGTATTTTTACATTCACTAGCAAGTCTCATGAGTTCTCTTTTAAGTCAAATAAGACCCGTATGTTATTTTCATCTCCTAAATATTTCATCTGTGTACAATATGCTCCATACCTCTTTCTCATTGCATTATGTGTTTGTTCACATGTATCTTATTGGTAGATTATTGTTCAAAGGTACCAAAAGGTTATGACCGCCAAAGTAACAATCTCAAAGGCTAAATAAACTAACACAAATATTAATTGAATGGGTGGCACCTCCCCCTTAAAGTGTCTTGAGGGAGAGAAAACAATCAATTCTTCCAGTCATGTGTTTTGAACAACTACTGTCCATAAACCAGCTTTTGCTGCAATCTCTTTTTTCTATCCCATTTTCTTCTTTACCGTCAGTAGTTGCTAATAATGAGAACAAGGAACTATAGGTCATTTTCTTTTCATCCCTTTTCAGCATGAAACCATCTCTGTACTCTTTTTCTTTCTTATATTTACTAGAGAAGTCTTACCATGCAACCAATACCTTCTTCACTATATAGATAATTGAATTCTTTCTACCTGAATTTTCAGGATTCTGATCCTTCTTTTACTTTCTTCTTTTCCAGTTTTAAGCAATTTTTGATGATCCATCTTGTACATTGGGCAGTCCCTAATGACGTCTTTAGAACTACCACCTTTGTGATAAACTTCAATGTTGCCATCCCCTTTTCTAATATGATCACTTTTCTTCATTGCTCTAACAATCATTAGTGCCAGAAGGGCAATATCAGTGTCTTCCTTACTTAAGTCAAACACTAAAGTTTTCAATGTCAACAATCTCTCTCTTTTTTCTTCCTTTCTCTCTACCCCTTGCTCAGTGATAGCATTTGTTTTACTTTCTTAGGATTTTGAAGTAACTCTTCCAATTGTTGTCACTTTTTCGTATAAGAAAACCTTTTCTACTTTTTTTTTAGGTTGAGTGAAGCATCCATGATAACTAGAACACTCTAAGTGTGAACCTTTTAAAGTGAACCTTCTATGATACCAATTGTTGAAACTGTGGGGGTTGCACCAAAATGTGAGGGACCACATCCCTCAAAGCTAGTCATAGGAAAAAACATAGTAAATGAACCAAGAAGGTAAAACTTGCTGAAAATAAAGAAACATACTGATTTAACATAGAGACCCCCTTACTCCAAGAAGGAAAAACCATGATTTACCCTCAAAAGCTCTCAAAAGTTCACTATAATTAACCTCTTGATTAAAGACACAAATTTGAACCTACCTCTAGGTTTCTTCTACTAGTAATAACTCTACTACAAGCCTAACTTTACAACTCTATCAAGACTCTCTCAACATTGATTAACTCTAACCAGTATCAAGATTAGACAACTCTACCTAAGGCCTCTCAAAACAAAAAGAATTACTCTTATAGTATGAGTAATTCAATTATAAACCAATATATAACTCAAGAATGTTTTCACTATCAACACATAACAACTAAGAACTAGAGCTAATATTGAGTTTTTGCCATTTTTTTCACGTATTTTTGAATTTGCAAAAATCACTTGATAGAGAAATATCCCTTTTCTTTTATACTTGAGTGATGTTAAGGGTTGAAATGCAATTGGAATAGGTGTCCTAAATAGTACGAGTGACACCTATACAGTTTGTTACACAAGAGGATAAAACTATGTAGATGCGTGCCAACTATACTGTAGCATTGAACATCCAGCGACCTGGTCCCTTGTAGTTATCTGCTCATCATTAAAATAAGATACAGCAGATGATATAGTCCCATCTAGATAACCAAAAAGATCATGACCATGCATAAGCATGAAAAATTGCGCCTTTCATATTGCAAAATTATGGTTACCATGTAATTTTATAGGAAATTGGGATGCCGGGTTAAATTGAATAACCATCGGGCCGACATTATTGTCAGCATTAACAACTTGAGGAGTGTCTGCCATTTGTGGAGGGTGGGTGAGGGAGGAAAAAATCTTCCTTATTAGAGTATATTGAGGCTCCTGATACCATATAAAAGTGAGTAGAGCATGAAAGCTTCTATTTATTTACGATGTGTAGAGGCACTTTAAATACAAGAAAAGATTAATAATATCTCTTATATTACAGGAGGAGTATTTCTAATGGAATCTAAATAATAAACATGTAACTCTAATCCTATGAGTTGTAGGTAACTAACTATAACGCCCCAAAATCTAATCCCAAGACGTCACACGGTGTTCAAGGCTAGGATTAGCCCCAAGATAACCCTTTGAACCTGCTACTAGATCTGAATCTTACTTTAAGATAGTCTAATCAAGAAATAATATTGTATTATACCAAAAACTAAACTTAATAAACTGTAGATACTGTCTGAATAACAAATACTGAAAGTCTGTAATTAATCTTGTAGTCCGACAAGCCTCTACGACTAAAGAACTAGAGAGCTATTGGGACAGACCCCCAACTGACTTGGACTAAACTGAAAACTATAACTCAATTACTATGAAAGCTGAAAATCTGAAGAAGTAGGTCCTCGAATCATGAGAACTCCACCAACTATGGGAGCATAGATAGAGATGCTCTAACTACTCACACTACTGATATTGAGCACCTACATCTACATTATAATACAATGTAGCACATAGACATATATGTGGATCAACACTTTAAGGATGTACTGAGTACATGGGGGTGTAATGCATAAGTAAACAACGTCATAATTATAAAGTAAATGCATGTGGATGTATATGACTCACATAAGCTTGATTATCTAAAATATCAAAATATAAAATCATATGTAACCAATCATACTTGTAAATCTAGTGAGTTATAACACTTATTCTTACAAAATCTTTTCTATAATTCTTTTCTTTTGAAACTTAGAAGCTTTAGGATCAGTGGAAATCTTGGAACTTTGGGATTTAGGGAGTTTCTTCTAACCAACATAAACCATGTGAGTTGACATAAAGTTCAACGTCTTGACCATGTTGGGGAGATCTGTTCTATCCTTCGGAGTAGAACTTTAACTTAAGTGATCACTATCTTTGCGCACTAAGGGTGTTTAAGACCTACGGTGGATCGTAGTTCTGGGGAATAAGACATTGGAATCATACCCAACTTGGTGCTAAATACTACTCCTATACTTATTGCTTAGAATTTTTAGGAAATCCACCTTAAAACAACACAAGGTTTTATAATGAAAACCAATTATACTTCTCTTTGCTTTAAATCATAAATAATATGGATTTCTATCTTAACTTAGGTTCGGAAGATCAATCTTTCTTTAAAATCTGAATGCTTGTTTGTTAAAGCATGCTAATAATATACTCTTCATGAATTATCAAAATTCATACTTGGGTTTAAAGAATATGTACTTAAATGATCACAATTTCATTATGAAGCTTAATTCTCAACAATTATCTTGGAAACACTTAAAAATATCAATTACAATAGGGATGTACAATTCATGATATAATACTCAATTCAAAGCATAAATAGGTGGGATAAACATACAATCAAGTCTTAAATCACTTATGTCTCCATAAACTTAAAACAAGATGCTTTTGAGATTATGTTCAAAACTTACTTGGTTTGAGTTGAAGACTAAATTTCTTATTTTCCTCCTAAATTCATGCTTAACTCAAGAAAAATGAGAAATCTAAACTCGTTGGTAGTTATTTAAGTTGTGTTCAAGTGATTTCATGTGTTGAAGACTTGATATTTGGGCAAAATAAGATTAGGTACATTTTATAGGTATCGGGTGCCCGTCGGGTGCCCTATTTTTATTTAAATTCAATTTCTAGGCTGAGTTAACTTGAAATCCCAACCTAGTAAGCATGGGTATAAGTTGTTGATATGACTCTTACCCAGGCTTATGGGTTGTGCGTTTGACTCGTATAGACCTGAAACCTTAACTAGGTTATGGAGTGGATACAACTTAATTTGACCAGTCATACCTTGAGGGTACGACTCGTTCTGAGAATTGTATCCATTCTAGAAACTTTTTCCTAATTCCAAATTTTCTCCCAGGTCCATACGACTCCTACTCATGAGTTGTACCATCTAGATATGACTCGTAAAAAGTCTGTATGACCAAAACTTTGTCAACTTCTCTAGATTTTTTTTTTGTACTTCTCAGTCCTGCATACTGAACAAACATATTACCCTATAATTAAACAAGTACAACATCATGGTTTGCCTCCGATGCAGCGCATGAATTAATGTCGCGGTACGATGTGGCTAAGTTACACACTTAGATTTCACCAATTAGCCTCATGGTTTGCCTCCCAAGCAGCGCTTGATTTAATGTCGCGGCATGATGTAATTGCCTTGGTTACTCGGTCTTCACCAAGGTCAATTTCAAATACCTTATTCACTTCTTTATAAAACCCATATAGTGTTTTACGCCTTGCCCGTTTACCTTAAACGGGGCTTCACCATGCCTCTTCAGTTCCAAAGCACCATAGGGATAAACTTTTGTAACCGTGAATGAACCATACCATCTAGACCTCAACTTACCTAGAAATAGTTTAAGCCTTGATTTGTAGAGCAATACCGGATCACTTTTTCGAAGATTCTTTTCTCAACTTTTCTATCATGATGTAGATTCATCTTTTCCTTGTAAAGTGTAGAAATTTCATATGCCCGGAGTCAAAATTCATCCAGCTCATTCATACTATTCATCCTTGACTTGGCTACATCTTGCCACTCCAAATTTTGCTTCTTTAAAGCCCAAAGAATTTTACGTTCAAGCTCAAGAGGCAAGTGAAAAACCTTGCCATACACTAGGATGATAATGCTAAGAACCTATTGGATTCTTGAATGCTATCCAGTAAGCCCATAATGCATCATCTAATTTCTGTAACCAATTAGTCCTATTCCCATTTATTGACTTCTCCAAGATGGACTTAATTTCTCTATTGGACACTTCAACCTATCCACTAGGGTACAAATGATAAGGTGTTGTCACCTTGTGTTTTACTCTAACTTTTCTAACAGACCTCTGAATAGAGGATTACAAAAATGTGACCCTCCATCACTAATGATAGCACTTGGGCTACCAAATTGAGAAAAAATATTCTTTTCAAGAATGTAGTGACACTACGCGCTTTATTACTGGGAATCATAACTGCTTCTACCCATTTTGAAATATAATCTACAGCCACTAGTATATACTTCATGCCAAATAAACTTATAAAGAGACCCATGAAGTATATACCCCATACATTAAACAATTCCAATTCTAAGATAGGACTCATAGGAAATTCATGGCGTCAAGAGATATTACCTTATCGTTGACATTAATCACAAGCAGAAGAAAAATCATATAAATCTTTGTACATTGTTGGCCAATAATACCCACATCGCAAGATTTTGTTACTCATGCAAGTCCCACCATGATAACCCCCTACTTTTGAAGAATGACAAGCCTCAAGTATGCTCATCATCTCTATCTTAGGTATGTATCTACTAATAATCCCATCCGCACAAATCCTAAACAAATATGACTCATCCCAGAAAATTTTCCTTACCTCATGCATAAATTTCTTTCTTTGCTGGAAGGAAAGATCTTCTAGGGCTAGATCACTAGCTAGATAATTTGCATAGTCTGCAAACTGTGGAATTAGATCTTAGGAAGCTACTAATATCTTCTCATATAGAAAATTGTCATCAATCTCAAGCCCATCCATAACATTCTTCATAGCTTCCTCCCCGAGTCTAGACAAATGATCCACAACTTGATTCTTAGTGTTTTTTCTGTCCTTGACTTTGAAATCAAATACTTGCAGCAATAATAACCACCTAATCAGTCTAGGATTCATATCTTTTTTTTCTATTAAGTACCACAATGTTGCATGAACATTGTGCACAATCACCTTGGTCCCAATCAAATATGACCTAAACTCCTCAAAAGTAAAAACCACTGCTAACAACTCTTATTTTATCATGGTGTAGTTCTTCTACGCATGATTTAGTGCTTTACTAGTGTAGTATATGGGGTGAAGAATCTTCTCTTTTTGTTGGCCTAGTACAGCCCCTAAGGCTAAATCACTTGCATCATATATGATTTCAAAAGGAAAAAACCAGTCCGGAGATACAATGATAGGAGAAATCATCAACATCTCTTTTAGAAACTCAAAAGACTTCAAGCATACTTTAGTGAACCCAAATTTCACCTCCTTCTCAAGAATCCTACAAAGAGGATTGTCTATCTTGGAGAAGTCCTTGATGAACCTTCTATAAAGTCAAGCATGTCCCAAAAATCTATGAATGCCCTTCATAGAAATTGGTGAAGGTAATTTCTCCATCACTTCAATTTTGGCTTTATCTACCTCAATACCCATTTTTGAAATTTTGTGCCCCAATACTATACCTTATTTGACCATAAAATGGCACTTTTCCCAATTAAGTACTAAGTTGCATTCTTCACACCTTTGGAGAGCATTTGCCAAGTGAGCATGGCTGTCTTCAAAAAAATCACCAATAATCAAAAAATTATCCATAAGAACTTCAATGGTGTCCTCTACCATATCAGAGAAGATAGACATCATACATCTCTAAAATATAGTTATAGCATTGCATAGCCCGAATGGCATGGATTTGAATGCGAAGGTCCTATAAGTACATGGAAAGGTGGTCTTCTCTTGGTCTTCAGGTGAAATAGTAATATGGTTATAACTTGAATACCCATTGAGTAAATAGTAACATCCTCTGGCCAATAACCTATCTAACATTTGGTCTATAAAGGGCATTAGAAAGGGGTCCTTTTGAGTCTATGCATTCAATTTTTGATAATCAATGCATACACTCCATTCTGTGACTAGTCTCATTAGCACTAGCTCATTCTTATCATTAGGCATAATAGTAATACTGTCTTACTTTGGAACACATTACACTAGACTGACCCACATACTATTAGAAATGGGATACACCACACTAATATCCAACCATTTAATTATCTCTTTTTTCACCACCTCTTACATAGGAGGATTAAGTCGGGACTAATGCTTAATGCTTGGGATAAAATCTGGTTCAAGTTAAATTTTATGAGTACATAAACCCAATGAAATACCCATAATATCTATAATGGACCAACCTATAGCCCTTCTAAATTTTTGTAATACTAACAAAATATTCTTCCAATTCTGACTGTATCAAATCTACTGTAATAATAATTGGCAAAGTGTTGTTGTCCCCCAAAAATGTATATTGCAAATGAGAAGGGAGGTCTTCAACTCTAAGATAGGTGGCTCCTCAATGAATGGGTAAGCAGGTGGAGCAGTTCTATTCTTCAAACCTAAATCAAGCTTCTTTGGTGCATAAACATAAGAACTACTACCATATAGTGCACACACTATCTCATCATACTCCTCAATACCATCACTATCGAAATTCATGATCACGACTGTAAGATCTTCAACACCTAACATTTCTATAATAGGAACAACAACATCAAAACCATCATATTAATGAGTAACTGCATCAATATATTGGATTGACTCTTCCTCATCATCGTACACATCAATCACAGATATCACTCTCAACTCATTAGGATGCTTCATGGATTTGCATACATTGAATGCCACTTGTTCATTATTGAGTCTCAGCATTAGATGTCCTTTCTCCAAGTCAATCAGCTTCCTAACTGTAGCCAAAAATTGTCTTCCCAAAATATTAGGAATTGAAGGTTTACTTCATAGTCCAATATTACAAAATCAGCTAGAAATATATAAGAAGACACTTTTACCAATACATCATAAAGGATGCCAACTAGCTTCTTTACTAATTTATCCGCCATCACTAGTCTCATGGTAGTTGGTTTGGGAGATCCCAACCCTAATTACTTGAATACTGCAAAAGGCATGAGGTTGATGCTAGCCCCTAAATCATATAATGCTTGAGTGAAGTTGAAAGAACCAATAGTTTAAGGTATAGTAAATGTGCCAGGATCCTCCTTTTTCTCTAACAATGATCTAGTAACTACAACACTGCAATGATGAATATTGACAACTGACTCATAACTGACTGACCTCTTTTTGGTGATCGAATCCTTCATGAATTTTGCATATCCTACATTTTCTTCAATGCTTCTACAAGTGGTATATTGATTGTTAACTTATTTAACATAGACAAAAATTTCTGATACTTACCTTCTTATTTATTTCTCAGTATTTGAGAAAGGGGAGGAAGAGGTCTCAGGATAGGCTTCAACATAGTCTTCTCAACCCTGTCTTTCTCTTTGTCCACTTTAACACTGCTATCTACATCAACGAGATCATCATCATCTTTGTGCTCATCTATAATTAGAACATGTGGGTCTGTGGTGGTTTTACCGCTGCGAGTGGTAATGGCATAGAAATGAGCTTCATTCTTTGGATTATGAACTGTATTACTAAGGAGAGTGCCCAACTTCTTCTAATTTTCTATGGCTGACATCTGACTGAATTGTTGCTCCAACTATTTGATTGTTGTAGCATATGATTCAACTTTATAATTTAGCCCTAACCGATTTATCTTAATCTTCTTAAGATAGCTTTCCTAACTTTCTTATCCTTTGAGTAATTTTGGCAAAAGTTCATCCATTCTGGATTTTGAATCATGACCTGTAGATGGAACATACTTATCACTTTTCTCCTTGTAGTCATCTTTTCGACTCCAATCACCATATCCCTCTCTACTTCTATCTCTGTATTTGTCATTAGAATAGTTTTGACCTAGATTTACCTTCCCATGGACTTGGAAATCTGCCAACCTATGATCAAAATACCTTGTTTCCTTTACAGATTCAATCTCAAAAGTTTTTGAAGTAGATGCCTGAGTTCCAACAGCATTTACCTTTTTAGCACCCATTATTGCAAATTGCTTAGTAAAAAGCCTAATATCTGTCCGAAGTTGAGCGACATCTTGTACGACCAAGTCATTATTTGCTGCATAATTACCGGCTGCTCCAAAAGCATATAAACCCACACCACGCTCAGCATCTCTCATATGACAACCTCTATTAGTCAATAAAATATCATCTAGCATTTTTATGCATAATCGCATCAAAGTCGCATAAATGCACCTACAGAAATAGTGTCTTCCATTTCTCTCGAACTGATATTAAATGATTTATAAAAGATTTCCAGCAAATTTGACCCTCTGATTCTGTGATTAGGTACCATGCTCAGCTTCTTCCTGAATCTAAACCACACCTTATACAAAGATTCTGCAGGTAACTCTCTGAAGTTATAAATTCGTCTTTTAATTTTAGCATCCTTGCAGGAGGGAAAAATCTATTAAGAAATTATTTTCGCAACTCATGCCAAGAAGTGATTGACCCTTCATCCCTAACCATTGTGATGTTTTTCTTAAGCAAAAAATAGGAACAACCTAAACTTCAAAGCGTCTTGCTCTACCCCTGGAATGGTATAAAATATACAGATCCCAGTAAAGTTAGCAAGATGTAGATTCACATCATCAGTTGTTGATCCCTAAAAACACCTTTTAATTTCAGCAGATTGATCATAGCACTAGTAATGTCAAACTTCATATTGGGGTATAGCGGTGGAGGAATGATCACTCTTATCTCAGCTGGTTCAACATAACCCATATCCTCATCATCTTACTATTATGGTTGAAAAGGCTGGTAGGCAGGGAGTAATGGGACTCTGCCTCTCTAAACTTGATCACCCACTTGTTTCGGCCTAACTAGCTCTCTATTCTAAGCTCTATGAGCCTCTTTAGCTAACCTAGCTCGCTCAAGTAGTTTTTGCATTTGAATATCTACAACATTCTATGTATCGAGTAGAGCATGCAAAAATGTCGCATTTGGATCAATGGGTAGGGGGTCTTGAACCCCAGCAGAAACACTATAATACCCCATATTTTTCCTAGCTCAGTTTAGCTCTTAGTATATGAGAATTCCTATATATACTTTAAAAAATACTCAGAATTTTTCAGATTAAGAACCATCATTGTGTAGGAAATTCAGTCAGCTTTCCAATGATATAAAGTTTGCCCAAATCTGATATCTGGGTGAGAAGTTATGGCACTTTTAGTGAAACAGTATGTCAAATTAAGAAGCACCGCATCGCGGTGAGGGTCAAAATGGCATTGGGCATTTTCTAGTGAGACACCTCGATTCCAGCGCATCGTGGTGAAGTTTTAATTCTCAATTGGCTTTTTCCAATATGTCAATGCAATAACAGCGCATCGTGCCAGAGTGCCATTTCAGAATTGTCAATTTCCAGAAGCCCAACGCGATACCACCACGTCGCACCAAAAGGTAATTTTGCAATTGTCCATTTTAAAATAGTTTTCAGCCAACTTCAAGTGGCTCACAGCGATGCCACTGTGTCGCGGTGAAAGCTAAAATCGAGATTTTCAGTAATGGAAATTTAATTCTTTCCAAGGGTAATTTGATCCTTTTCCACGGCCCTAATCAATCTAAACACATGATTAAATTCCTAATAACCTAGTTAAGTCATTATTCTATTCAATTTTCCCCAAAATCAAGAGCATTCTCTCAATTAGCCAAAACCCTAACCTCTAAGAATCAAGAGTAATCCTCAAGAATTTCACCAAGAAACTTCAAGAACTCATCCTCCCAAGTATGTTAGATGTTCATCCATGGGTCCTTACCACCCATGGAGCCCAAGAAGCATTTTTCAAAATACAAGATTTAGATTCGATGAATTATACGTTTAAATAGGATTGTGTTCATGTGTGTATTGTTATATGGTCTTCAATCCATGATTAATTACAAGTTTGAGGTAATTAAGATAGAATTTTTGATGAATTATGTGATTCTCATGTTAAATCCTTGAATTTACAAGTTTTAGCCAAGATATTTATATATAGTTATTATTATTATGTGAAATAATCATGCTTCACAAGTGTATGTTAGAATGCCTATGTGAATTGAAAAGTGAAATCATGACATGTTAACATGTGTTCCTATTTATGTGCAAGTTCATGCCTCTCAAGTGTTTGACAAAATGTCTAAATGAATATGACAGCGCCCAAGCAAACATGCAAGTGTGCGTGGTCTTATCAAGTAGTAAATCGGCTTCAAGGAAGCCCAAGTATCTATCTCTTAGGGACTTGTGTTCGCCACCTATCCAATTCTAGTTCAACAATTGAGAAAAAGTAAATAATGAGGTTTAACAATGGTAAACTACAAAGAAACTAAACTAATGCGAAAAAGTAATGACTTAGGATAATCAATGGATAGAAGCCTAGGGTTAAGGCTTACGACCAATCATACTACGTTATTGAACATCATTTGTTAGATTGCTTATCTTGGTTGTTGATTTGTAGGGTTAATTGTATGATTATGGTTTCCAACCTCTAATCCTTTACCTAAGTTGAACCTTACAGCTACATCGTTGAGCGGGGATGTAATAGTTCACTTAAGTTCTATACAAATATCGTCCTACATATGAATCAAATAAGACATCTAAGTACATCCCTGTCCTAGATAATAATTTGAATTCCTTATTTCATAAAGAAACATAAACCATACTTTGCTTATTCCCATGTTCTATCGCCCTATTCCCTCTCCCGAATTTACAAGGTTGACAATTGATGTATTCTAAGGGTAGCTAATCCTTAAAATAGTTAAAACAAGCATAAAAAACAACCAATGATGATAAGAAAATTAACAAAATTAATTCAAAATGAAAGTATTCATGATCTTGGCCTTAACTCCGAAAAAAGGAGTTTAGCCTTTAATGGAAATATTCATCATCCAATCCCTTGGATTGATGATACAAACCATGAAAGAAACTAAAGTAAAGAGATATAAATGCTAAAAGAAGTGTGGATTATCCCCACAACTCATCCAAGACGTCAAAAAGTAATTAAAACGTTTACAAAGTTGTATTTATAGCAATAGGGTAAGCCTAAGCCATGTTGGCTAAGTAATCTACTTGCAGACCAGGGGCGAAATGGACCATGTGTCGCACGCCGTATTCCATAGGAATGGAGCATGAGACATATGGGTATTGCATGTACACACTGTTTTAGGTCCCTTCTGAGTCTATTGATGAGTAGCACGCACCCTCACTCTCCCAATACATTTCACGTGTTAAAATTTGCGTCAAGCAGTGTTTTGTGATTCCGTGATCCATTCCAAGATTTTTTGAGTTGTTTCCACTTGATTTAAAGCTTTTAAATCCTTCATATATCATCACAATCTATTCAAAAATCATCCTATAATATTAAACACAACAACTTATAGCTCAAAATAACACAACATCTAAGACGGAGAACTAGAAACACAAGCTAAGCATAGGCTTTATTCACTTTGATTTCTAACTTATTGTTTTGAGTCTTTTCATGATCCAATTCACCCTTGAACATTACCAACAAGTTGTTTCATATATAAATGCATAATAAGAACCTTAAAAACTCATTAAAAACATTACATCCCATTACGATAGACTAGACAAACACCTAGCTCAAGCTAATCACACTAGTTTTCTCAGTTGACTTCGAAATGATCAATTTGAGTCAAAACTTGTGTGGAAACACTATTAAACATTGTGAACAAATACATGGGAACTTAGATTCACATTTATATCAGTTGAAACACATTAATAACATGAATCATCCTTAAAACAAGGCTAAAAATGCTAGAATAACAACGTTAAAATGCATAAATTCACCCAACATCACCACCCTACACTTAAAGCGTTGTTCGTCCTCAAACAATTCTTAACTATAAGCATCATTCGCTGAAGAGACTCCACATTTATACTACATACAATATAAACAAGCTAATACTACAATGACTACCCATAATGAAAGGTACTACACTAAGTATGTTTCAACACAATTGAAATCTCAAGAACACTACTCAAAAATAGCCTAGCCTCAAGAATTGACTCACCTAGTTGGAAAACTCATGATTATTGCTCAATCAAGGATATCATACAAATCACCCACATTCATTAAAAATGTGACCCTCACAACAAGAGAGTTACCCATAATCACTCACAATAATGAAATTTATAAAATAATGGATACAACAATCAAATTACGCTCATTGTCACAAGGAATTCACAAGTTGCACATAATGAACCATAATCTTGCCCTTAGTGTAATGCTCTACTAATATAAGAATGTCAAGTATAGGATCAATTAGATCTTTTTCGTGTTGTAATGTAAGCTAAGGTATGGGTAGGAACTCTTTTAGCCAAGAATAGTGACTATCTTTTCTAAGCGATTTAATACACTACATCATACATTTAAAACCAATTTCCAACAACCAAATTACACTATTTTTTGACTTCCCCATTCTTTTGATTTTACCCTATCTCTTTTAAGCATTTTCACAAACACATGGTGGGTGTATTGTTTACTAGCGCAAGAATCAATTTTTCTCTTTTTCACAATCATGGAAATATTTCTTGCATAATTTATATCACATCCATCTACCACACATCAATTCTAAACACCAATAACTATTACCTTGAGGTATCAATTTTACTTTTCCCTCGTATTTCTCAAACTCCTTACTCAATTAATATTCATTAAAGCACCTAGGAGATTTTTGGATCAAATTATGATCTATCAAAGAAGGGATTAGGCTATTATGAGGTTTTCAAAGAAAAATCTAAAGGCTCAATGGGGTTTACTAGGATTATGCACAGGGGTAGGACAAATAAAAGGTATAAAACAAGGCTATCAAAGAAATTCCTAAATCATCTCCTAAACCCAAACTCTTTATTTCGCTTTACACACACTGAGAAAGTTCTAGATATCACAAATAAAAAATTGGCTCCCATAAGCCAATAAGTGTGGAAAAGTAAATAACCCGATGCAAGCCCTCATAAGGCTGGAGGGTACAATCATGTAAAGTATAACCTGAACCACTATCATTTACCAACTTCTATGATTCAACTAGAATTCATCCATACCATGCCACACTATAATAATTTTCTATTTTTGGAATTAAACCGGTACCTATATTATCCATATCATACTTCCTTATCTAACATGAGCCGGTATATGTATCATCATAGTCATAATCAATATCCAAACTCAAACCAATAATTATATAATCAATAGCATAATCAATACCCTAACTTGAATCGATAATCATAAAATCGTTACCATGACCAATATCCAGACTCAAAAAGATATATATATATATATATATATATATATATATATATATA